>NW_022610325.1:0-67737 GCF_000309985.2 Brassica rapa | reverse complement strand
GAAGAAGCATCATGGATAAAGAATGGAAGGAGTCAGTTGGAGCTGAGGCAGGAGCTATGATCAAGAATGATACATGGTATGAGAGTGAGTTACCAAAAGGGAAGAAGGCTGTGACTAGTAGATGGATATTCACAATCAAGTATAAGGCTGATGGAAAGATTGAGAGGAAGAAGTCAAGGCTGGTTGCAAGAGGGTTTCACTCAAACTTATGGAGAAGATTACATAGAAACCTTTGCACCAGTAGCTAAACTTCATACAATCCGGATTGTATTGAGCTTGGCTGTGAACCTTGGATGGGGCTTATGGCAAATGGATGTGAAGAATGCATTCCTACAAGGAGAACTTGAGGATGAAGTGTATATGCATCCACCTCCAGGCCTGGAACACTTAGTGAAGAGAGGGAACGTGTTAAGATTGAAGAAAGCTATCTATGGGCTGAAGCAATCACCAAGAGCTTGGTACAACAAGCTGAGCACTACTCTCAATGGCCGAGGCTTCAAGAAGTCTGAACTAGATCACACACTCTTCACTCTCACTACTCCCTCAGGTATGATTGCACTCCTTGTGTATGTTGATGATATCATTATCACAGGAAGTGATAAGGAAGGTATCATAGCAACCAAGGAGTTTCTTAAATCCATGTTTGAGATTAAAGACTTGGGAGAAATGAAATACTTTCTTGGAATTGAGATATGTAGATCCAAGGAAGGTTTATTCATGTCCCAAAGGAAATATACACTTGATCTTTTGAAAGGTGCAGGTGCTTATGGAGGCAAGACAGCAAGGATGCCTATGGAGGATGGCTACAAAGTCCCACGAGAGGGGGAGATTGAAGACAGCAAGCCTTATCAGGATCCTAAACTCTATAGAAAACTAGTTGGCAAATTGATTTATCTTACCATAACTAGACCTGACATTTGCTTTGCTGTGAATCAGGTGAGTCAACACATGCAAGTGCCTAAGGAGCATCACTGGCGCATGGTAGAGAGGATCTTGATGTATCTCAACGGCTCACCTGATCAAGGAGTATGGATGGGCTGCAATGGAAGCACTGAAGTGGTGGGATACTGTGATGCGGATTAGGCTGGTGATAGAGCAGACAGGAGATCAACCACAGGCTATTGCACATTCATTGGAGGCAACTTGGTGACTTGGAAGAGTAAGAAGCAGAAGGTGGTGTCTTGCTCAAGTGCAGAAGCTGAGTATAGAGCTATGCTGAAGCTCACCAACGAGTTAGTATGGATCAAAGGCATCTTGAAGCATTTGGAGATTGATCAAGCCACGCCAATGACCATGCATTGTGACAACCAAGCATCTATCCACATTGCCTCCAACTCGGTGTTCCATGAGAGAACCAAGCACATTGAAGTTGATTGCCACAAGGTGAGGCAAATGATCATCCTAGGAGTCATCTTGCCATGCTACACAAGAAGTGAAGATCAGTTAGCAGATGTGTTCACCAAGGCTGCAAGACAGAAGACAATGGAGTCCATTCACATACGGTTGGGCCTCATTGATCTTGGGAAGAGAAGGAGCTGATCCCCTTGGCTGTGAGGGCTTTACTCTTTTTCCCTTATCAAGGTTTTATCCCAACGGGTTTTCCTTGGTAAGGTTTTTATTGAGGAAGATCTCATAGCTGTCCAAGCTTAGGCTTTCACAAAGCTAAGCTTGAGGGGGAGTGTTGAGATGAGTTGAGACATTTGAGGTAAAGACACAAAGGAGTTGAGAACATAAAGAGAGCAAAGAGGTGAAGAGGCGGAATGGGTTGATCATCCGTACAAGGCCGTACAAGTGATCATCCGTACAAGGTAAAAGGGGTCAAAGTAACTATCCAAGTAACTCCCATGTACTGAGCTTAAGTTACACTCGGCCAAGACCTTATCCGAACGTTGAGAGGATAAGGGAGACGCGGCTTAACAGCTAGGACAGGCTGGCAAGAGCTGGAAAGGAAGAGCATCTAGTCTTGGATCAAGAAGATGCTCCAAACGTGTGAAGACACTCATTGGCCGGTTCAAATTAAAGCTTAGGCTCCTCTTTGACTCTACATGCTTACTTAGCTTTATGATTTCGAAAACCCTAAGTGTATGGACCTATATATATGTAATCTCATCCCTTAATAAAGATTAGACAGTTCTAAACAATCTTTCTCTTTACTCATTTCATCATGATTCTCCATTAGCCTCTAATCAGTCTCTTAAATCTCTTATTCTCTTCCTTAATCCTATTCTAAACTCAGATTAATCTTTATATTCCTAAAAGTCATACTGCCTCAGCTCCAACTGATTCCTTCCATTCCTTATCCATGATTGCTTCTTCATAGCTTCTTGGAATGTAATTCTCATCCAAGTTTACCATAAAAGCACAATGTTCTTCAGGGTATTGAGCAAAGGAGCACACAGCTTGAGAAGGATGCTCCACAGCTTGGGCATTGTAGTACACTCGCGTGTTTACCCAAGAGGAAGGATCCTTTCTCAGCCTTGTGCTTCTCCTCAATACTGGTTGTTCTTGCTCTTGAACCGGCTCATCTTGTGTATGCGGTTCTTGTGCTTCACTCTGATGTTCTTCCTCTTCTTGGCTTTGCTCACCTTGATGATGAGAACCTGAGTTGAACTCTCCTTCTTCCTCACTCAAGCCGACTCCTTCTTGGCCATTTTCTTGAGTTTCAGGTTCACTTCCCCCCTCATGATCAAGGTGAGGTGTTTGAGCAGCTCCACTTGGTGCAGTTGAGCTCTCTTCTTGTCTTCCACTTCTTGTGGATTGATCTGTTGATATGAAGACCAAGAAGTGAAGAGATGGAGCTTTGGGGTTAATATAGTGTTGAGGCTGAGACAGTAACTTTAGAGTTTTACCATGGTAACTTTTATTTTACCACAGTAACTTTGGAGTGGTAAGATAAAAGCATGGGAAGTTACCTTGAACCTATTTGGAGAAGGGATCACGTCCAAAGGGGAGCAAGGAGTGGTGTGGATAAGGTTTGGTCATAGCTGGAAAGGTGAAGCCACTTTACAGCCTGTCCAAGCATGTGAAGCATCTCAGCCTATTATCTGTATTGACCTCACATGCTTATAGGTCTGAGTTGAATTCATTGAACCTAGACATGAGTGTAATCTCTTTATCTCTTGTAAACATTCAGATGAATTAATTAATGGAGTTTTGAGTCTCTCTCTCTCTAGAATCTCTCTATTCTCTCTAAACTTTACTCTAATCTTCTCTGATTATTATTAAACACACTCTAAAACACAAAAGTGTATATGGTATCAGAGCCAGGTTGCTCAAAAGGGGGTGAGTGTGTGATTTCTTTTTCGCAAATCTGGGTTCTTTCTTGAGTGTTCTTAGTGTTCTTGGTGTTCTTGAGTGTTCTTGGTGAGTCTGGGTTATGTTCTTCAGTCACTAGGCTCGTTTGGATCTTTCTGATGGAAACAAACAACCTAGGCATGGAGATGAAGCATAGTTCTAGTACTCCATTGAAGCTTGAAGAGGAAACTGGTGGAAGTTGGTCAAGATGGGCGAAGGCAGTGTTGAGGAGCTGTGTGTTGTGGAGTAGTCATAAAAAGGGGAAGCCTTTGAGAAGGATGGCTACAGAAGCAGGTCAGGCGTGGAGTCTGAGGTATGAAGATAGAGTTGTTCAAGAAAACCATACAAGATGTGGGATTGAAGCAGCTCATGGGAGTAGATCCGATCTGAAGAAGGTTTGTGGAGTCAAGAGAGCTAACACAGACCTGAGAAGAGGAAAGGAAGAACTCCATCAGCTTGTGGGCAAGCTGAAATACTTGTGGAGAGAGTTGGATTTGTTGAGATCAAGAACATCAGATCCGGAGGTGATTCAAGAAAGGCTGGAGCAAGATGTAGTCTTGAGCCTTCTAGTGAGCTTAAACTCATCATATGGTCAGCTGATTATGCAAGTAGCCAAAGATGATGAGCGAGTAGATGTGGATGGGTTGTGTGAGCTTGTTCAGTCTTCATATAAAGTATATGAGAAGAGCAAGAGACTGATCAGGATCAGAGATGGTACAAGGTGTAAGAAGGGAAGATTGAGGAGACTGTCCAGGACTTGGGTCATGGTGAGAAAGACTCAGAGGAAGAGTAGACAGTGTGGATACTTTGGGAATGATATGGAGACAAGACTGATTAAAGAGTTTGCGCAGCATGTGGTTAGAGGAGAGTGTTCCTACTCAGCCTATATGGGTAGTTCAGTAGAAGAAAGTGTGGTTATGAAGGGGCAAGGAACCAAAGGAGCAGATGATCCTATCACAAAGAAAGAATGGGATGGGTTTGTCAAGTATGTGTATGCTTTGGCTACGACCCGGAGACAAGGTGCTCCTGCCTTAGCATCCACATCCAAACCCATCATCATTGATTCTGGAGCAACACATCATATGATCAGTGATAGAAGTCTGATAAGTGAAGTCAAGGCTGCAACAGGGAGTGTCATGATAGCTAATGGTGCTAGGATCCCAATAGAAGGAGTGGGAAACCTCAAGCTGTTTGAGAAGAACTCACCTGCATTCTACCTGCCTCAGTTCACTTCAAATCTGATATCAGTGAAGAAGGCCACAGTTGATCTTGATTGTCAAGTAGTATTCAGGCCAAATGAAGTTGAGTTTCAAGATTTGAAGACTGGGAGAGTTATTGGTAGAGGAGACAGCAAGAATCAGTTATATCATCTCCAAACAGCTAAGACCTCTAACCCTATTGATTCTGTATGCTTGAGTAGTACTGCTGATAGGTGTGATAGTATTACTTGGCATGCTAGATTAGGACATCCTCATGCTCGTGCAATTGAATTGATTATGCCTAATATGTCATTCAATCACTTGGAATGTGAAGCTTGCATCTTAGGGAAGCATTGTAGAACTGTTTTTCCCACATCAGAGACCATATATGCAAATTGCTTTGATCTTGTTCATTCTGATGTGTGGACAGCCCCTTGTATGTCTAGAGAAAACCAGAAGTACTTTGTGACATTCATAGATGAGAAGTCTAAGTATACATGGATCACATTGCTGCCATCTAAGGATAGAGTTTTTGAGGCTTTTGTCAACTTCCAAGCATATGTAACTAACCATTACAATGCTACTGTGAAGGTACTACGGTCTGATAATGGAGGAGAATACACCAGTCATGCCTTCAAGAATCACTTGGCTAAACATGGGATAGTGCATCAGACCAGTTGTCCGTACACACCACAGCAGAATGGGGTAGCTGAGAGGAAGAATAGGCATCTGATGGAGGTGGCTAGATCCATGATGTATCATGCTAATGTTCCAAAGAGGTTTTGGGGTGATGCTGTTCAGACTGCATGCTATCTTATCAATCGGATTCCAACTAAGGTATTGAAGAATCTGTCTCCTTTTGAGGTGCTGAACAAGAGCAAGCCATACATAGATCATCTGCGTGTCTTTGGATGCCTATGTTATGTCTGGATTCCAGGAGAACAGAGAAACAAGTTGGAGGCAAAGAGCACTAAAGCAATGCTCATTGGGTACTCAGTAACTCAGAAGGGGTACAAGTGCTATGATCCAGCAACTAGGAGAGTGTTGGTATCTAGAGATGTTAAGTTTATAGAGGCAAAGGGTTATTATGAAGAAAAGAATTGGGAAGACTTGGAAGATCTGTCTCAAGAACCAAGAAACATGGCAGAGAATCTGAGGAACATCTTGGAAAGGCTTGGGGTAAACATGTCCCAAGAGAAGGTTAGAGAAGCTGAAAGAACTACCCCTCTTGATCATGAGGGGGGAAATGAGTCTGAATCAGGAGTGCAAGAGCAGCACCAAGGGGATTCAGGTCATCATGATCAAGATGTGACACAAGAAGTAGAGAATTTTCCTCAGGTGGATGAGCAGGGAGAGGTTCATGATCAAGAGGAGGTGAGTGAGACAGAAACAGAGGTTCAAGCAGAGGTTCAAGCTGAGGATCAGGTTCAGGCTTTGCGGAGGAGCACAAGGATAAAGAGGGATGCTTCCAACTGGGTAAACACGAGAGTGTACTACAATGCCCAGGCTGTGGAGCATCCTTCTCAAGCCGTGTGTTCCTTTGCAGAATATCCAGAAGAGCACATGGTGTTTATGTGTAACTTGGATGAGAATGAGATACCAAGATCTTATGAAGAAGCTATGAAGCACAAGGTTTGGAGAGATTCAGTAGGAGATGAAAGGGATGCAATGATCAGGAATGACACTTGGTATGAGAGTGAGTTACCTAAAGGGAAGAAGGCAGTTTCAAGCAGATGGATCTTCACCATCAAGTATCTTGCAGATGGGAAGATAGATAGGTGCAAGACCAGGCTGGTTGCAAGAGGATTTACACAGACTTATGGGGAAGATTACATTGATACTTTTGCACCAGTGGCCAAGCTTCACACAATTCGAATTGTGTTATCCATTGCAACAAACTTGGAGTGGGATTTGTGGCAAATGGATGTGAAGAACGCTTTCTTGCAAGGTGAACTTGAAGATGAAGTATACATGCATCCGCCTCCTGGTCTTGAGCATCTAGTAAAGCCAGGGAATGTTTTGAGATTGAAGAAGGCAATATATGGGCTGAAACAGTCACCTAGAGCTTGGTACAGGAAGCTGAGTACAACACTCAATGGGAGAGGCTTTAGGAAGTCTGAACTAGATCACACTCTCTTCACCTTGACAGGACCTTCAGGGACCATTGTGATTCTAGTGTATGTGGATGATTTGATTATCACAGGAAGTGATAAGGCAGGGATTCAGGCCACTAAGGAGTTTCTCAAATCTGTGTTTGACATCAAGGATTTGGGAGAGATGAAGTATTTTCTGGGCATTGAGATATGCAGATCAAAGGAGGGTTTGTTTATGTCTCAAAGGAAGTATACTATGGATATGTTGAAGGAGACTGATGTGCTTGGAGGAAAGATAGCTAAGACACCTCTTGAGGAGGGGTATAAGGTTCTGCGTGAGGGGGAGGTTGAAGAGAAGCAGTTGTTTGATGATGCTAAGCTGTATAGGAAGATGGTTGGCAAACTGATCTACTTGACTATCACCAGACCTGATATATGTTTTGCTGTGAATCAAGTAAGTCAGCATATGCAGGCACCAAAGGTACATCACTGGAAGATGGTTGATAGGATACTAAGGTATTTGAGTGGCACGTCTGGTCAAGGAGTTTGGATGGGTTGTAATGGCAGTACAAAAGTGGTTGGGTATTGTGATGCTGATTGGGCAGGAGATAGAGTGGACAGGAGATCAACTACTGGGTATTGTACATTCATTGGAGGGAACCTGGTTACTTGGAAAAGTAAGAAGCAGAAGGTCATCTCCTGTTCAAGTGCTGAGGCTGAGTACAGGGCTATGCTGAAGCTAACAAACGAATTGGTATGGATCAAGGGTATCTTGAAGATGCACTGTGACAATCAAGCAGCTATCCACATTGCTTCTAACTCAGTCTTTCATGAGAGGACAAAGCATATAGAAGTTGATTGCCACAAGGTGAGGCAGATGATTATACTTGGAGTGATACTGCCATGTTATACAAGAAGTGAAGATCAGCTTGCAGATGTGTTTACTAAGGCAGCGAGATTAAAGACAATGGAGTCCATACTATCAAGGCTTGGACTCATTGATCTTACTCCAAGGAGCTGAGCCCCTTAACCATGGAGTCTCCACTCTTTTTCCCTCATCACGGTTTTATCCCATTGGGTTTTCCTTGGTGAGGTTTTTAATGAGGGAGGTCTTCATGGTTTCCAAGCTAGACAAGTTCTCTTAGGCTAGCTTGAGGGGGAGTGTTGATATGAAGACCAAGAAGTGAAGAGATGGAGCTTTGGGGTTAATATAGTGTTAAGGCTGAGACAGTAACTTCAGAGTTTTACCATGGTAACTTTTATTTTACCACAGTAACTTTGGAGTGGTAAGATAAAAGCATGGGAAGTTACCTTGAACCTATTTGGAGAAGGGATCACGTCCAAAGGGGAGCAAGGAGTGGTGTGGATAAGGTTTGGTCATAGCTGGAAAGGTGAAGCCACTTTACAGCCTGTCCAAGCATGTGAAGCATCTCAGCCTATTATCTGTATTGACCTCACATGCTTATAGGTCTGAGTTGAATTCATTGAACCTAGACATGAGTGTAATCTCTTTATCTCTTGTAAACATTCAGATGAATTAATTAATGGAGTTTTGAGTCTCTCTCTCTCTAGAATCTCTCTATTCTCTCTAAACTTTACTCTAATCTTCTCTGATTATTATTAAACACACTCTAAAACACAAAAGTGTATATGATCCTGGTTCATCTTGATACCGAGACCTTCCAAAATGATTCTTAAGACTCCAGCCTTATCTGATGTGAGATCCTTCAAATCTTCTTGATTCTTCTCCTCATAGTATCCTCTTTCTTCAATGAACTTCACATCTCTAGAAACAAGTACCCTTCTAGCTTCTGGATCATAACACTTATATCCTTTTTGAGTTGTTGAGTAGCCAATGAACATTGCCTTTCTGCTCCTTGCTTCTAGCTTGTTCCTCAACTCTCCTGGTACTAGAACATAGCATAAGCATCCAAACACTCTCATGTATTCCAAGGATGGCTTGCGCTTGTTCAGGACTTCAAATGGTGCTTGATCCTTCAACACCTTTGTAGGCATCCTGTTGATTAGGTAGCACGCAGTGGATACAGCATCACTCCAGAATCTCTTAGGTACATTAGCTTGGAACATCAGTGACCGAGCCACTTCCATCAAGTGCCTGTTCTTCCTCTCAGCTACACCATTCTGTTGTGGTGTGTAGGGACAGCTTGTTTGATGAAGGATTCCATGGTGATCTAGATGACTCTTGAACGCATAGCTTGTGTACTCTCCTCCATTATCTGATCTCAAAATTTTAATCCTAGCATGATAATGGTTAGTCACATAAGCTTGAAAGTTCTTGAATGCATCTATCACCCTATCTTTTGATGGCATGAGTGTTAACCAGGTGTATTTAGATTTTTCATCAATGAATGTGACAAAATACTTATGATTATCTCTAGAAAAACTAGGTGCAGTCCACACATCAGTATGAATCAAATCAAAGCAATTTTCATAAACAATAGATGTTCTTGGAAACACATTCTTACAATGCTTGCCTAAAATGCAAGCTTCACACTTATTTTTTTCAAAAACCACACCTGGTAACATCAAGTTTAAAGCCCTCTCATGGGGATGACCTAATCTAGCATGCCACAATGCATTTTTATTTAAACTAGAAGCAGAAGTAAATGAGCAGTTATAATTGGAAACAGGATCAAGCTTCTCAAGCATGTATAAGTCTCCCTTTGTAACTCCTTTTCCAATCAATTGGCTGCTCTCAATATCCTGAAACTTCACATCATTAGGACTGAATATAACATTGCAATTCAAATCAGTAGTGCATTTCTTAACTGAAAGTAGGTTTGATGTGAATTCCGGAATGTAAAATGCTCTAGTGTTTTTATCAAATAGTTTTAAGTTTCCTATTCCCTTAATAGGTATCTTATCCCCATTTGCAATCATCACACATCCATTAGTAGGTTCTATATCCTTAATCAGGTTGGTGTCACTAATCATATGATGAGATGCACCTGAATCTATAATCAATGGTTTGGATGTATTGCTAGCACTATGGCAGATGCTAATTTGTGATCTATATGCATTCATCCTAGCATTTCTATCAATGCAATGCTCAATTCCAGTCTTACTATCAATCCTAGCAATCTCAGCCACATTAGGAGTCATTTCTATAGTTCTAGCAATCATAGAAGCACCAAATGAATACCCATGAATGTTACCATTATCCTTGAGCATTTTGAAGAGTGCATCCATCTCGGATCTCCTGATGAAGTCTTGATCATTGCCTCGGGGGTTGATAGCTCCAGTGTAGGTCACCAAAGCCTTTCCATCTCCTTCACGGTTCTCCACTTCAGCTCCACGGTTAGATGGCCCTGCTCCGCTTGATCCTTCAGTCATGTGAGCTTTTGCCTCTCTCTCCTTCATGAACTTAGCCGGCTTCAAGTGGGGATGGAGTATCCAGCACTGACTCTTCTTGTGTCCATGCTTCTTTCAGTGATCACAATTCCCATTGAACTTCCTATCCTCATACTTGTTGTAACCAGCTTTGTTGGCTTGTGGAGGCTCTTCCCGGTCAGGTTGCACAGCATTTGCAAGAGATAAGTCTCCCTTTCCTCCAAACAAACCCATTGAGCCCTGCTCCTTCTGTATCTTAGCGCACACCTCTTCAAGGTCAGGCAGCTTCTCAGACCATAGCATGTGCTGGATAAGACCACTGTAGCTTGCATTCAACGTGAGCAGCAACCCAAAGACCTTGTCCTGCTCGCGTCTCTCATTTAGAAGCTCTGGATCAACCGTGCTTGGCCTCAGCATCTCCAACTCAGACCAAAGAGACCTGAACCTCCCCAAGTGCTTAGTGAACTCCGTGTCATCTTGAGTTAACCCATTGATTGCCTTCTTGACTTCAAACACTCGGTTCAGGTTAGAAGTGTTTCCATACACTTTCTGTAGAGTATCCCACAGCTCCTTGGCTGTCTCACAGTAGCTATAAGCATCTAGTATAGCCGGCTCCAAAGAGGCATGAAGGACTGACATCACCATCATGTCTTCTTGTTGCCACTTCTCTACAACACTCTCCTCGGGGCTCTCCTTTTCACCCTCCTGAGTAATCGCCATTGGAGCCTCACCAGATGTGATATGCTTCCACAAACCCTTGCTTCCCACAGCAGTCTTCACCATCCTAGACCAGACTAGGTAGTTGGTTCCTTTGAATGTCACCGCGACCTTCATCTTCATGCCACTATCCATCTTGAACAGCTTGACGTCTACAGCTTGAATCAACCGGTTAGATCTTGAACTGAGAACCCACGCTGCTCTCTAGAACACAGATTTACTCTTGAGTCTTCAAATGAACCTCCCACGGACCACCAAGACACACACAAAACACCTTGAGCTTTTGAACTCTCAAGAAACTCTCAAACACACTCACTTGTTCTCTTAAAGTTTCAAACTTGAATCCTTAAGAGAATCACTCACGAACTCAGATTGCAATCAACCTGGCTCTGATACCATATGACTTTTAGGAATGTAAAAGATTATCTGAGTTTAGAAAGGATTAGAGAAGAAGAATAGGAGATTAAGAGACTACTTAGAGACTAATGGAGAATCATACTGAAATGAGTAAAGAGAAAGATTGTTTAGAACTGTCTAATCTTTATTAATGATCTTGAGTTACAATATATAGTAAGGTGAGCTTAGGGTTTTCGATTACAAAGGATAAGGAAAGCATGTGAAGTCAAAAGGAGGAGGAGCCTATATTTGAATCCGGCCAATGAGCTTCTCCAAGTGTGTGAGGCATCTAGCATCTTCCCATAGATGCTGTTTACTTTCCAGTCCATGCCAGACTGTCAGTCCGCGCCTCATCCCTTCTTCCTCCGCGGTCTTATCCACTCTAAAGCTTATCCTCCTCTCCACTAAGTTACCTTGGTAACTTATCTTTACCTTGGTGAATTTAGGTTGATGTCCTATGTACGGATGGTACGGCCTGTACGGCCTTGTACGGATCACTCAACCCAAACTCACCTCTTCTTCCATACTTCATCTCTTACTCTAATGCCTTAACTCCCTTAGCTCCTCTTCTCATATACTTAACTCTGATCAACATCGGGATGTAAGAAGCTTGATTTTGATACATAAAGTAATGGAGAATCACTAGGAAGTTGAATAAATCTCATAGGAGTTAGGATGAAGAAGCTATCCCACTTTAAAATCAGGTGATCCCAGTTTTCCTGTTTGGGAATATAACAGCTTCCTTGTCATTCTAATAGAACCAGGATGAATCGCGATGTAAGAAGCTTGATTTTGATACATAAAGTAATGGAGAATCACTAGTAAGTTGAATAAATCTCATAGGAGTTAGGATGAAGAAGCTATCCCACTTTCAAATCAGGTGATCCCAGTTTTCATGTTTGGGAATATGACAGCTTCTTTGTCATTCTAATCAAACCAGGATGAATCGCGATGTAAGAAGCTTGATTTTGATACATAAAGTAATGGAGAATCACTAGGAAGTTGAAGAAATCTCATTGGAGTTAGGATGAAGAAGCTATCCCACTTTCAAATCAGGTGATCCCAGTTTTCCTGTTTGGGAATATGACAGCTTCCTTGTCATTCTAATAGAACCAGGATGAATCGCGATGTAAGAAGCTTGATTTTGATACATAAAGTAATGGAGAATGACTAGGAAGTTGAATAAATCTCATTGGAGTTAGGATGAAGAAGCTATCCCACTTTCAAATCAGGTGATCCCAGTTTTCCTGTTTGGGAATATAACAGCTTCCTTGTCATTCTAATAGAACCAGGATGAATCGCGATGTAAGAAGCTTGATTTTGATACATAAAGTAATGGAGAATCACTAGGAAGTTGAATAAATCTCATAGGAGTTAGGATGAAGAAGCTATCCCACATTCAAATCAGGTGATCCCACTTTTCCTGTTTGGGAATATGACAGCTTCTTTGTCATTCTAATCAAACCAGGATGAATCACGATGTAAGAAGCTTGATTTTGATATATAAAGTAATGGAAAATCACTAGGAAGTTGAATAAATCTCATAGGAGTTAGGATGAAGAAGCTATCCCACTTTCTAATCTGGTGATCCCAGTTTTCCTGTTTGGGAATATGACAGCTTCTTTGTCATTCCAATCAAACCAGGATGAATCACAATGTAAGAAGCTTGATTTTGATATATAAAGTAATGGAGAATCACTAGGAAGTTGAATAAATCTCATAGGAGTTAGGATGAAGAAGCTATCCCACTTTCAAATCAGGTGATCCCAGTTTTCCTGTTTGGGAATATAACAGCTTCCTTGTCATTCTAATAGAACCTGGATGAATCGCGATGTAAGAAGCTTGATTTTGATACATAAAGTAATGGAGAATCACTAGTAAGTTGAATAAATCTCATAGGAGTTAGGATGAAGAAGCTATCCCACTTTCAAATCAGGTGATCCCAGTTTTCCTGTTTGGGAATATGACAGCTTCTTTGTCATTCTAATCAAACCAGGATGAATCGTGATGTAAGAAGCTTGATTTTGATACATAAAGTAATGGAGAATCATTAGGAAGTTGAATAAATCTCATAGGAGTTAGGATGAAGAAGCTATTCCACTTTCAAATCAGGTGATCCCAGTTTTCCTGTTTGGGAATATAACAGCTTCCTTGTCATTCTAATAGAACCAGGATGAATCGCGATGTAAGAAGCTTGATTTTGATACATAAAGTAATGGAGAATCACTTGGAAGTTGAATAAATCTCATTGGAGTTAGGATGAAGAAGCTATCCCACTTTCAAATCAGGTGATCCCAGTTTTCCTGTTTGGGAATATAACAGCTTCCTTGTCATTCTAATAGAACCAGGATGAATCGCGATGTAAGAAGCTTGATTTTGATACATAAAGTAATGGAGAATCACTAGGAAGTTGAATAAATCTCATAGGAGTTAGGATGAAGAAGCTGTCCCACTTTCAAATCAGGTAATCCCAATTTTCCTGTTTGGGAATATGACAGCTTCTTTGTCATTCTATTCAAACCAGGATGAATCGCGATGTAAGAAGCTTGATTTTGATACATAAAGTAATGGAGAATCACTAGGAAGTTGAAGAAATCTCATAGGAGTTAGGATGAAGAAGCTATCCCACTTTCAAATCAGTTGATCCCAGTTTTCCTGTTTGGGAATATGACAGCTTCTTTGTCATTCTAATCAAACCAGGATGAATCGCGATGTAAGAAGCTTGATTTTGATACATAAAGTAATGGTGAATCACTAGGAAGTTGAATAAATCTCATAGGAGTTAGGATGAAGAAGCTATCCCACTTTCAAATCAGGTGATCCCACTTTTCCTGTTTGGGAATATGACAGCTTCTTTGTCATTCTAATCAAACCAGAATTAATCGGGATGTAAGAAGCTTGATTTTGATACATAAAGTAATGGAGAATCACTAGGAAGTTGAATAAATCTCATAGGAGTTAGGATGAAGAAGCTATCCCACTTTAAAATCAGGTGATCCCAGTTTTCCTGTTTGGGAATATAACAGCTTCCTTGTCATTCTAATAGAACCAGGATGTATCGCGATGTAAGAAGCTTGATTTTGATACATAAAGTAATGGAGAATTACTAGGAAGTTGAATAAATCTCATAGGAGTTAGGATGAAGAACCTATGTTGAGATGAGGTAATAAAGAGTGACTACATTGATAGAGAAAGAGGATTGAGACAGACAGTAACTTTGGAGTTACCACAGTAACTTTGGAGTTACCACAGTAACTTTGGTGTTACCACAGTAACTTTGGTTTTACTGTGGTAACTAAGTTAAAGCTTGGAAAGTTACCTTGGCTCACATTGGAGAGTAAGCCACGACCAAGAGCTGTATGGATAAGGGAGGAGCAGTCTGGATAAGGTTTCCTCACAGCTAGAGAGGCTGGAGACAGGCTGTAAAGTAGACAGCATCTAGTAAAAGATGCCAAAGGGATCAAGCATGTGAAGACTCCCATTGGCTGCTTTTGGATGGCTCTCTTTGACTACACATGCCCTGAACCTCTACCTTATCTGTTTATTTCGAAATTGATTGTCTCTCTCATATAAGTATGTTGTAAACCTCATCTTTATTAATTAATGGAGTTTTGAGTATTCTCTCTATTCTCTCTCTACTTATTCTCTTAATCTCTTTAATCTTACATAAAACAATCTGATTGTTCTTAAACACACTTTAATACACAAAAGTGTATATGGTATCAGAGCCAGGTTGCTAAAAAGGGGAGAGTGTGATTTCGTTTTTTCATAAAGGAAGAATAGGCATCTCATGGAAGTGGCAAGGTCTCTTATGTTTCAGAGTAATGTTCCAAAGAGATTTTGGAGTGATGCGGTTGCCACTGCTTGTTACTTGATCAACAGAACTCCAACCAAGGTTCTGAATGAGAAGGCTCCTTTTGAAGTTCTGAACAGGTACAAACCAGCTCTTGATTACTTGCGAGTCTTTGGGTGCCTATGCTTTGTGCTCAAACCAGGAGAGATGATCAACAAGCTAGAAGCAAGAAGTACTAAGGCTGTGTTCATAGGATACTCAGCTACACAGAAAGGATACAAATGCTATGATCCTATAGCAAGGAGAGTTCTTGTATCTAGAGATGTGAAGGTGGAAGATAGAGGATACTATGAAGAAAAGAATCAAGAAGACCTGAAGGACTTAACATCAGACAAGGCAACCACCTTGCGGATCATCCTTGAAGGTCTTGGAATCAGTACATCCCAGGATCCAAGGAATCACGCAACTACACCTCCTGAAGTTGGTTCACCATCCCACCTTGATCATGAGGGAGGAGAGGAGCATGAGGAACCTATGCAAGAGACTAACCAGGATGAAGGAGGAGTAGAGAATGAAGGAGAAGAGAGCATAGGCTCTGATGGTCATGATCATGATCATGGTGTGAGGCAAACACCTTCTCAAGATGAAGTGGTAGAAGAACAACAGGAAGAAGAACCGGTTGTGCAGCCACTAAGAAGGAGCACAAGGATAAGGAAGGATCCTTCTAGCTGGGTAAACACGAGAGTGTACTACAATGCCCAAGCTGTGGAGCATCCTTCTCAAGCCGTGTGCTCCTTTGCTCAATATCCAGAAGAACATTGTGCCTTCATGGTTAACTTGGATGAGAACTACATCCCAAGAAGCTATGAAGAAGCAATCATGGATAAAGAATGGAAGGAATCAGTTGGAGCTGAGGCAGGAGCTATGATCAAGAATGATACATGGTATGAGAGTGAGTTACCAAAAGGAAAGAAGGCTGTGACCAGTAGATGGATATTCACAATCAAGTACAAAGCGGATGGAAAGATTGAGAGGAAGAAGTCAAGGCTAGTTGCAAGAGGTTTCACTCAAACTTATGGAGAAGATTACATAGAAACCTTTGCACCAGTAGCTAAACTACACACAATCTGGATTGTACTAAGCTTGGCTGTGAATCTTGGATGGGGGTTATGGCAAATGGATGTGAAGAATGCTTTTCTACAAGGTGAACTTGAGGATGAAGTATATATGCATCCACCTCCAGGCCTTGAACACTTAGTGAAGAGTGGGAATGTGTTGAGACTGAAGAAATCCATCTATGGGCTGAAGCAATCACCAAGAGCTTGGTACAACAAGCTGAGCACTACTCTGAATGGTCGAGGCTTCAAGAAGTCTGAACTAGATCACACTCTCTTCACTCTCACGACTCCCTCAGGTATGATTGCACTCCTTGTGTATGTTGATGATATCATTATCACAGGGAGTGATAAGGAAGGTATCATAGCAACCAAGGAGTTTCTTAAATCCATGTTTGAGATTAAAGACTTGGGAGAAATGAAATACTTCCTTGGAATTGAGATATGTAGATCCAAGGAAGGTTTGTTCATGTCTCAAAGGAAATATACACTTGATCTTTTGAAAGGTGCAGGTGCTTATGGAGGCAAGACAGCAAGAATGCCTATGGAGGATGGCTACAAAGTCCCACGAGAGGGGGAGATTGAAGACAGCAAACCTTATCAGGATCCTAAACTCTATAGAAAACTAGTTGGCAAATTGATTTACCTTACTATAACTAGACCTGACATCTGTTTTTCTGTGAATCAGGTGAGTCAACACATGCAAGTGCCTAAGGAACATCACTGGCGCATGGTGGAGAGGATCTTGATGTATCTCAATGGCTCACCTGATCAAGGAGTATGGATGGGTTGCAATGGAAGCACTGAAGTGGTGGGATATTGTGATACGGATTGGGCTGGTGATAGAGCAGACAGGAGATCAACCACAGGCTATTGCACATTCATTGGAGGCAACTTGGTGACTTGGAAGAGCAAGAAGCAGAAGGTAGTGTCATGTTCAAGTGCAGAAGCCGAGTATAGAGCCATGCTGAAGCTTACCAACGAGTTGGTATGGATCAAAGGCATCTTGAAGCACTTGGAGATTGATCAAGCCACTCCAATGACAATGCATTGTGACAATCAAGCTGCCATCCACATTGCATCCAACTCGGTGTTTCATGAGAGGACAAAGCACATTGAAGTTGATTGCCACAAGGTGAGACAGATGATTGTGCTAGGGGTGATCTTGCCATGCTATACAAGGAGTGAAGATCAGCTAGCGATGTGTTCACCAAGGCTGCAAGGCAAAAGACTATGGAGTCCATTCACATCAGATTGGGACTCATAGATCTTGGGAAGAGAAGAAGCTAATCCCCTTAGCTGCAAGGTCTTTACTCTTTTTCCCTCATCAAAGTTTTATCCCATTGGGTTTTCTTTGGTGAGGTTTTTAATGAGGAAGATCTTGTAGCTTTCCAAGCTTAGGCTTTCACAAAGCTAAGCTTGAGGGGGAGTGTTGAGTTTAGCTTAGTATATGTATGAAGAGCTAAGGAGTTGAAGAGGAAAGGAGATGAGGAAGCTTAGGGAGTTTAGGGAGAGCATGGTACGGACGTCCGTACAAGGCCGTACAAGCCGTACAGTCCGTACCATCCAAGCCTCAACCTAAACTTACCTTGCACAAGTGAAACGGTAACTATGGAAGAGTTACTCAAGTGGAGAAGGATCAGACCGTTTAAGAGATAAGGGACGCGCATTGCCAGGCTGGGACAGGCTGGAAAGCTAAAGCAACTTTAGTCCAAGATGCCATAAGCGTGTGATGCCTCTTAGTGGTTAATTTGAATCCTTTACCTTGACTTCACATGCTTACTCCTTAAACTTGCGATTTGTAAACCCTAGTAGCTCTCCTATATATTGTAACTCATCAACACTAATAAAGATTATGCAGTTTGAGTCTCTCTAATCTCTTAGACACTATGATTCTCTCTTAGACTCTAAACGGCTCTATCTAGTCTCTTAATCTTTCACAAACTTCTCTTAATCACTTCTTAAACACTTTCTTTATTCTGATTACTCTAAGGATCTCTTAATCTCATAATAGGCATCTGATGGAGGTGGCTAGATCCATGATGTATCATGCTAATGTTCCAAAGAGATTTTGGGGTGATGCTGTTCAGACTGCATGCTATCTTATCAATCGGATTCCAACTAAGGTATTGAAGAATCTGTCTCCGTTTGAGGTGCTGAACAAGAGCAAGCCATACATAGATCATCTGCGTGTCTTTGGATGTCTATGTTATGTCTGGGTTCCAGGAGAACAGAGAAACAAGTTGGAGGCAAAGAGCACTAAAGCAATGCTCATTGGGTACTCAGTAACTCAGAAGGGGTACAAGTGCTATGATCCAGCAACCAGGAGAGTGTTGGTGTCTAGAGATGTTAAGTTCATGGAGACAAAGGGATATTATGAAGAAAAGAATTGGGAAGACTTGGAAGATCTGTCTAAAGAACCAAGAAACATGGCAGAGAATCTAAGGAACATCTTGGAAAGTCTTGGGGTAAACATGTTCCAAGATAAGGTCAGAGAAGCTGAAAGAACAACTCCCCTTGATCATGAGGGGGGAAATGAGTCTGAATCAGGAGTGCAAGAGCAGCACCAAGGGGATTCAGGTCATCATGATCAAGAGGTGACAGAAGAAGTAGAGAATGTTCCTCAGGTCCGTGTGGATGAGCAGGGAGAGGTTCATGATATGGAGGAGGTGAGTGAGACAGAAACAGAGGTTCAAGCAGAGGTTCAAGCTGAGGATCAGGTTCAGGCTTTGCGGAGGAGCACAAGGATAAAGAGGGATGCTTCCAACTGGGTAAACACGAGAGTGTACTACAATGCCCAGGCTGTGGAGCATCCTTCTCAAGCCGTGTGTTCCTTTGCAGAATATCCAGAAGAGCACATGGTGTTTATGTGTAACTTGGATGAGAATGAGATACCAAAGATCTTATGAAGAAGCTATGAAGCACAAGGTTTGGAGAGATTCAGTAGGAGATGAAAGGGATGCAATGATCAGGAATGATACTTGGTATGAGAGTGAGTTACCTAAAGGGAAGAAGGCAGTTTCAAGCAGATGGATCTTCACCATCAAGTATCTTGCAAATGGGGAGATAGATAGGCGCAAGACTAAGCTGGTTGCAAGAGGATTTACACAGACTTATGGGGAAGATTACATTGATACTTTTGCACCAGTGGCCAAGCTTCACACAATTCGAATTGTGTTATCCATTGCAACAAACTTGGAGTGGGATTTGTGGCACATGGATGTGAAGAACGCTTTCTTGCAAGGTGAACTTGAAGATGAAGTATACATGCATCCGCCTCCTGGTCTTGAGCATCTAGTAAAGCCAGGGAATGTTTTGAGATTGAAGAAGGCAATATATGGGCTGAAACAGTCACCTAGAGCTTGGTACAGGAAGCTGAGTACAACACTCAATGGGAGAGGCTTTAGGAAGTCTGAACTAGATCACACTCTCTTCACCTTGACAGGACCTTCAGGGACCATTGTGATTCTAGTGTATGTGGATGATTTGATTATCACAGGAAGTGATAAGGCAGGGATTCAGGCCACTAAGGAGTTTCTCAAATCTGTGTTTGATATCAAAGACTTGGATGGGCTGTAATGGCAGTACAGAAGTGGTTGGGTATTGTGATGCTGATTGGGCAGGAGATAGAGTGGACAGGAGATCATATACTGGGTATTGTACATTCATTGGAGGGAACTTGGTTACTTGGAATAGTAAGAAGCAGAAGGTTATCTTTTGTTCAAGTGCTGAAGCTGAGTATAGAGCCATGTTGAAGCTCACAAACGAGTTGGTGTGGATCAAAGGGATCTTGAAGCATCAAGCGATTGAGCAGAGTACTCCTATGACTATGCATTGTGACAATCAAGCAGCTATCCACATTGCCTCCAACTCAGTGTTTCATGAGAGAACAAAGCACATAGAGGTGGATTGTCATAAGGTGAGGCAGATGATTATCTTGGGAGTGATTCTGCCATGTTATACAAGAAGTGAAGATCAGCTTGCAAATGTGTTTACCAAGGCAGCGAGATTGAAGACAATGGAGTCCATACTATCCAGGCTTGGACTCATTGATCTTAGTCCCAGGAGCTGAGCCCCTTAACCATGGAGTCTCCACTCTTTTTCCCTCATCAAAGTTTTATCCCAATGGGTTTTCTTTGGTGAGGTTTTTAATGAGGGAGGTCTTCATGGTTTCCAAGCTTGACTTGTTCCACATGGTCAAGCTTGAGGGGGAGTGTTGAGATGAGGTAATAAAGAGTGACTACATTGATAGAGAAAGAGGATTGAGACAGACAGTAACTTTGGAGTTACCACAGTAATTTTGGTTTTACTGTGGTAACTAAGTTAAAGCTTGGAAAGTTACCTTGGCTCACATTGGAGAGTAAGCCACGACCAAGAGCTGTATGGATAAGGGAGGAGCAGTCTGGATAAGGTTTCCTCACAGCTAGAGAGGCTGGAGACAGGCTGTAAAGTAGACAGCATCTAGTAAAAGATGCCAAAGGGATCAAGCATGTGAAGATTCCCATTGGCTGCTTTTGGATGGCTCTCTTTGACTACACATGCCCTGAACCTCTACCTTATCTGTTGATTTCGAAATTGATTGTCTCTCTCATATAAGTATGTTGTAAACCTCATCTTTATTAATTAATGGAGTTTTGAGTATTCTCTCTATTCTCTCTCTACTTAATCTCTTAATCTCTTTAATCTTACATAAAACAATCTGATTGTTCTTAAACACACTCTAATACAAAAAAGTGTATAACCTATCCCACTTTCAAATCAGGTGATCCCACTTTTCGTGTTTGGGAATATGACAGCTTCTTTGTCATTCTAATCCAACCAAAATGAATCGCGATGTAAGAAGCTTGATTTTGATACATAAAGTAATGGAGAATCACTAAGAAGTTGAAGAAATCTCATTGGAGTTAGGATGAAGAAGCTATCCCACTTTCAAATCAGGTGATCCCAGTTTTCCTGTTTGGGAATATGACAGCTTCCTTGTCATTCTAATAGAATCAGGATGAATCGCGATGTAAGAAGCTTGATTTTGATACATAAAGTAATGGAGAATGACTAGGAAGTTGAATAAATCTCATTGGAGTTAGGATGAAGAAGCTATCCCACTTTCAAATCAGGTGATCCCAGTTTTCCTATTTGGGAATATAACAGCTTCCTTGTCATTCTAATAGAACCAGGATGAATCGCGATGTAAGAAGCTTGATTTTGATACATAAAGTAATGGAGAATCACTAGGAAGTTGAATAAATCTCATAGGAGTTAGGATGAAGAAGCTATCCCACATTCAAATCAGGTGATCCCACTTTTCCTGTTTGGGAATATGACAGCTTCTTTGTCATTCTAATCAAACAAGGATGAATCACGATGTAAGAAGCTTGATTTTGATATATAAAGTAATGGAATATCACTAGGAAGTTGAATAAATCTCATAGGAGTTAGGATGAAGAAGCTATCCCACTTTCTAATCTGGTGATCCCAGTTTTCCTGTTTGGGAATATGACAGCTTCTTTGTCATTCCAATCAAACCAGGATGAATCACGATGTAAAAAGCTTGATTTTGATATATAAAGTAATGGAGAATCACTAGGAAGTTGAATAAATCTCATAGGAGTTAGGATGAAGAAGCTATCCCACTTTCAAATCAGGTGATCCCAGTTTTCCTGTTTAGGAATATAACAGCTTCCTTGTCATTCTAATAGAACCTGGATGAATCGCGATGTAAGAAGCTTGATTTTGATACATAAAGTAATGGAGAATCACTAGGAAGTTGAATAAATCTCATAGGAGTTAGGATGAAGAAGCTATCCCACTTTCAAATCAGGTGATCCCAGTTTTCCTATTTGGGAATATGACAGCTTCTTTGTCATTCTAATCAAACCAGGATGAATCGTGATGTAAGAAGCTTGATTTTGATACATAAAGTAATGGAGAATCACTAGGAAGTTGAATAAATCTCATAGGAGTTAGGATGAAGAAGCTATCCCACTTTCAAATCAGGTGATCCCAGTTTTCCTGTTTGGGAATATAACAGCTTCCTTGTCATTCTAATAGAACCAGGATGAATCGCGATGTAAGAATCTTGATTTTGATACATAAAGTAATGGAGAATTACTAGGAAGTTGAATAAATCTCATAGGAGTTAGGATGAAGAACCTATCCCACTTTCAAATCAGGTGATCCCAGTTTTCCTGTTTGGGAATATGACAGCTTCTTTGTCATTCTAATCAAACCAAAATGAATCGCGATGTAAGAAGCTTGATTTTGATACATAAAGTAATGGAGAATCACTAGGAAGTTGAAGAAATCTCATTGGAGTTAGGATGAAGAAGCTATCCCACTTTCAAATCAGGTGATCCCAGTTTTCCTGTTTGGGAATATGACAGCTTCCTTGTCATTCTAATAGAACCAGGATGAATCGCGATGTAATAAGCTTGATTTTGATACATAAAGTAATGGAGAATGACTAGGAAGTTGAATAAATCTCATTGGAGTTAGGATGAAGAAGCTATCCCACTTTCAAATCAGGTGATCCCACTTTTCCTGTTTGGGAATATGACAGCTTCTTTGTCATTCTAATCAAACCAAAATGAATCGCGATGTAAGAAGCTTGATTTTGATAAATAAAGTAATGGAGAATCACTAGGAAGTTGAAGAAATCTCATAGGAGTTAGGATGAAGAAGCTATCCCACTTTCAAATCAGGTGATCCCAGTTTTCCAGTTTGGGAATATGATAGCTTCTTTGTCATTCTAATCAAACCAGTATGAATCTTGATGTAAGAAGCTTGATTTTGATACATAAAGTAATGGTGAATCACTAGAAAGTTGAATAAATCTCATAGGAGTTAGGATGAAGAAGCTATCCCAGTTTCAAATCAGGTGATCCCAATTTTCCTATTTGTTGGAAAAGCTATGAATAGCTAAGAACATGAACTCACTCTTTAAGAATGGAAGAGACAATCAACTTGTGATTGATTCTCTCAGCAAAATAATCTACACAACCATCTGAATCTAGAGAGATTAAGTGGCTGTGAGATTGATACAATAATTAGAATTAAACTAAGAACAGATTAAAGACTCTAGTTTGAATCTATTCCTTGAGAAGTGACACAACACTTTCAGTTTGTTCACTTAAGGAGAATAGGAAATAGAATCAGTAAGCTAGAGTTTAAGAGAAGATAAAGAAGAGTTTAAACTGATTTTAGAGTAGAATGGGCAAGCATGATCTGCCCTTAGGCAGACCCAAAACATGTATACCTTAACTCCCTACATTGTGACTAATTTAAAGAACACTTAGTAAAGAGATGAGTTATACACGAAATTTATGAATGCTTGTCTCTTATTTCTTGTGTGTTCATTACAATGAGGCTGCCTCTTTATTTATAGAGGAGAGCCTTAGGTTTTACAGCAGCAGCAACAAGACAAAGGAGAGATTAAACTAATACTATCCTAGGAAATGAATAAACAAAGCTATTAGAAAGCAGCCAAGGAGGATGAGAACAGGAAGAGGCACGACCAGATGAGGAGAAAGGGACAGGAGAGAGGTTGGCACAGCTTGCTTAAGTGAAAGTGACAGGCCAGTTGCCTCTCCAAAGCACCACATGTGACTTTCCTTGCTTCAATTCAAACCAGATATTTTCCCTTGACTCTCCAAGGGTCATAAGCTTGTTTAAACTTCAAATCTGCTTCAGAATATCAAGCTGGACGAGCTCACTACTTTCCTTGCCTTCCAAGTCACTCTAGGTTAAGCTTGGTTACTTGGAAGCCAAGACTGTACGGACTGCCTTGTACAGAAAGGTTGTATGAACCAGACTCTTTTCAAGTACCTCTTCTTCTCTTGTTTCATTTGTTGGCTCCTTTCCTTGATGCACAAGTCTTGAATACTTGCAACACACTTCATGACTCTACAGCCTCCTTCTCTTCTTGCACACACGCCTTGATCATCTTTTCATTGTCTTGGCCGTGTGATCACTCTCTTGAGGCTTGTTCATGGCTTGGATAGCTTCTTCTTCTTTAGTTTGGTGTGGAGATGCTTGGCCTTCACTTCCTTTGTTTGGCCTTCACATCTCCTTGTCTTGCTTCACTTTAATACCCTCCCTCAAGGTTGGGCTTTGGAAGCCATTGGTTCCAAAGGCCAAGCTTGCAACACGCAAATGACTACCTCATTAAAAACCTCACCATGTAAAACCACTTGGGATAAAACCATGATGAGGACAAAAAGAGTATAGCCTTCACGGTGCATTGGATAGCTATGACCTTGGCTTTATTTGAATTGAGCTTGAAGCTTCTTTGATCTATGATCTGAATGCGGCTTGAACTCGTCTTTGAACCGCCAAAAGGACTCATGGTTTGAGCCATGATCTGAACTGATTGCTTAGGGTGTTGACTATTGAGATGAAGACCAAGGAGGCTGAGACAGTAACTTTAGGGTGGTAACTTTATTTTAACCACAGTAACTACTTGGGGAAGTTATCTGATGGGATGAGAAGGTAACTTAGTGAAGAGAAGAGAGGAAACTCGACCAATGAGGATAAGGGCGGATAAGGAAGGATAAGGGATCACTTTGACAGCCTGTATGATGCTGGAAAGGAGAAGTTGCCTTTATACTAGTGCAAGCATGTGAGAAAGCACAGCCAAGTGATTCAAAAGGAGTTCCAGCCTGTCCTTTGACTACACATGCTTATCCATTTCGAATTTCCTTGTTGCTCTCTCTATTAATACTTGTAAACCTCATCAGTTATTAATTAATGGAGTTTTGAGTCTCTCTCTCTCTTTATTCTCTCTCTAAAATCTCTTAATCTCTTTAATCTTTTCATCTGATTATCCCTGATTGGTTGAATCATGCTCTAATACACAAAAGTGTATATGGTATCAGAGCCAGGTTGCTAAAAAGGGGAGAGTGTGATTTCATTTTTCATAAAAATCTGAGTGTTCTTGAGTGTTCTTGGTGTTCTTGAGTTCTGGTCTTTATTATCTGAGTGGTGTGAGATATTCTGATGGATTCAAACTATCTCAACATGGAAATGAAGCACAGATCTAGTACAACCATGGAGCTTGAAGAAGAGAGGGATGGCGATTGGTCAAGATGGGCAAAGAGAGCTTTGGAAAGCTGTGGGTTATGGAGTAGTCATGGAAAGGGGAAACCTTTCATGGAAATGGCTACTGAAGAAGGTCAGACAAGAGGTCTGAAGCTGGGAAATGAAGTTGTTCAAGGAAACACTACAAAGAGTGAGATTGAAGCAATTTTAGGCAAGTCCAAGCTTGTGAGAGTCGTTGAGGACAGAGGGGTGATCCGCGGCTTGAGACAAGGAAAGGATGAGTGTTATCAGCTTGTGGGAAGGCTGAGAGAAGTATGGTCAGAGCTAGATGTGGTGAAGACACACACATCAAATCCGAGATGTTGTCAAGAAAGGAGGAAGCAAGATGTGATCTTCAGCTTCCTTATGGAAGAGGTATGTGAGCTTGTTAAATATACTTGTGATGTGTGGAAAATGAACAGGAAGCCAGAAAGATGGAAGGGAGGTACAAGCTGTAAGAGGGGAAGGTTGAGAAAACTTTCTAAGGAGTGGTTAATGAAGAGAAGGGCATGGAGAAAGGATAGCGAATCTGAGCACTTAAGTGACAGGATGAGTGTAATCTTGAAGAGAATCAAGGATGAACTTCAGCAGATGGTTATAGGAGAGTGTTCATACTCAGCTTACATGGGAGAAACAGTAGGAGACAGTGCGGATATGAGAGGAATGGATACCAAGAGGGCAGATGAGTGTTTGACAAAGAAGGAATGGGATGAGTTGGTTAAGCATGTGTATGCTTTGGCTACGACCCGGAGTCTGGGTGCTCCTGCCAAAGCATCCACATCTAAACCCATCATCATTGACTCTGGAGCAACACACCACATGATCAGTGACAAGAGACTAATCAGTGAGGTTAAAGCAACAACAGGGAGTGTCATGATAGCCAATGGTACCAGGATCCCAATAGAAGGAGTGGGAAACCTCAAGCTGTTTGAGAAGAACTCCACTGCCTTCTACCTACCTCAGTTTACATCCAATCTAATCTCAGTTAAGAAGGCTACAGTTGATCTGGATTGTCAAGTGGTTTTCAGACCAAATGAAGTTGAGTTCCAGGATTTGAAGACTGGAAGAGTTATTGGCAGAGGAGACAGCAAGCATCAGCTCTATCATCTCCAAACAACTGAGGCGCCTAGTCCTGTGGAGTCTGTGTGTTTAAGCAGCACAACGGATAGGTGTGATAATCTCACATGGCATGCAAGGCTGGGACATCCTCATGCCAAGGCAATTGAACTGATTCTACCAAGTATTGTTGAGATGAGGTAATAAAGAGAGGAGACATTGATAGAGAAAGAGGATTGAGGCACTACAAGAAAAATGGGTTTTATTAGCGGACGAAAAACGCTATATAACGATAGATAGCAGTTTTTGAAGCGCTGTATCATCGCCCGTCATAGTAGGTAAAGGACTTTACATAGCGGAATTTAGCGGTGCTATCTTTTCGTCCATTAAGATAGCGCTTTTTATTCTGCAATTAAATATGTGTTAATAGCGAGTCATTAATGCTATTACTTCTTTTATTAACAGCGTTTTCCTATTGTTATGGTTAAACCTATTATAGCAGTAAGATAGGTGTTATATATTTTATATATCTGTTTATATTAATAGCATTTTCCTTTTATTATTGTTAAAACTACTATAGCAGTTACAAATTTGCTATATATATTATTTATAATTTTATATATTATTATTTTACATTTTCATATATATATATATTTATTTATTTTTATATGCTCGAATTACTGAATTTTAAAACAGAAAATAAATTTCATTTAACCTTCAAAGATCCCACAAACATCCAAACTCTACATAAGTTTCATACTACATACTTCACACAAAAGCTAAAGAAGGGTCTTAGATATAAACTATCTTATCATTTGGCCAAGCCACAGTGCTTCCTACTGCATCACCTATATATTCGATTTCAGAGTTTGGCCTCCACACTCGTGCCGCATCGAACTCGGAAACCTCTACCCAGACCTTCGTAGCATTGGGACCTAAAGGGACGAAATGCACCTTCTCTGCTGGATCAGTTGAGAACACCCGACCTAAAGTAATCCTTTGTCCTAAGCCATGACAGTCCAAGAGAGCGCACTTCTGTTTACCACCTTTGTTGCTGCTACCAGTGCTTTGACTACCACTCTAAAACCAAAAATGACAAACAATTTAATCACATTATCATCACCGGCAACCTACCAATTTGACGACATTACAATATCTAAATTCTCAGATTTCACAAACTAACCTGATTGGATTTCCTGTTTGATTCAACAGGTGATTGTGGTTGAGGAAGTTTTAGCTTATCTAGAGGCCAAGCAATTGTCCCATGTACTGCATCACCCATCTTTATCATTTCAGGCGTTGGTCTCCATAAAAATGCATTAGGCTTAAAAACCATTTCCACTCTAAGAACTCCAGCATTCGGGCCCAGGGGAATTTTGTTGACCAGTTCACTAGGTTCAGTAGTCAACAATACACCCTCAGCAATCAACTCTTCTTCTATTTTCCAGTAATCAAATATTTGAACTTTCTCTAAAGATGCAGCTATAGCCTGAATCATGCATAGTATATATACAAATTTCATCAGTATGTAAAGTTATTATCAAAGAACAGAAAACGGATAATGTTTACCTCTGATCCGTCGGTGTTACTCTTTTTTGATAAGTCAATAGCATCGTCCAAGATGAGCTTCTCTGATGGCCATGCAATTTTGACTCCAACAGCCTGACTAAGCGATACACAAGTTGTAGTTGGTCTCCATATAGGTGCTGTTACGACTGAAACAGACTTCACTACAACAGCAGCCGCATTGGGACCCAGTGGAATTCGACCAATCTTATATGTGGGTTCATCAGAGTAGAATTCTCCTTCAGCAACAACCAAATCATCATTCGAGATCCAATCAAGTATCTGGCACCTTATTCCTCCCTTGCTCACATCGCTTAACTCAGAAGTAGAATCATATCCGCTTTTTTGCAAACCCAATAAGGAAACAAAACTTTTAAAATCTTAAAGACCACAAAATCTATAATAATTATCAACAGCAATAAGGAGTTACCTTTTTACCAACTAAGTCCTTAACCACATTTTGCAAATCTTCAACCTTGTTGATTAGTTCTGCTTGAGTAGCTTCAAGCTTATGGACATGTGAATCTCTAGCATGTAAGAATGCCAACTTGGTGGCAGTAACTCCTCGTCCCATCCCCCTAACTCTTCCTGGTTTATCTTTTCCTAGAACCTAGGAGACAGCATCTTCACCAATATTATCTGCTGAATTTGAGTCCATTTCACTGTCAATTCTCTTTATCTTCTCCTACAATCATAAATTCAACAATATATGTAAAATTAACCTTAGAAGGCATCATAATATGACTGTTGTCATTTAGTCTTTCTATGGTATCTGCGAATTCTTCACGCACTGGTCTTCCATCATAATGTGTATGACCAGCAACCCAAACCTTAGTTCTAGTTACTTGCTTAGGATCTGAAGTGTTTTTTTTCTTCAAGTTAAATAAAAATATTGTCAATAGATTTGTTTCTAATTAACACATATCTTGCGTTTGAATACGAAAAACATATCATATCATCTGCAAGCCGATTCATGCCTTTACGGCTAGTGGTATGAGCAATTTGACCCTTCCTGAGTTCCCTGTACTTATCACTTTGTTCCTACCGATAACCAAGAACAATTACAAATTAATCCTACTTACATATCCAAATTTATTCTACGTAAGACACAAATGATATTACCTGAAAAGCTGAAGTACATCTTCCTTTCACCCAATTGTTCCAAGATGTAGCAGATTGTATGTTGCTGGGTTTCATCTTCTGTAGTTGAGCCTTGTTTTTTGTAGCTCTAACCATGGAAGAAAGTCTAGATTTAGAGGCCCTCCACAAACAACCCATCTGCTTGAACACTACATCCTTTTGCCATTCTTCTGTCAAGTTGAATCTTCCCTGCAACACATATCAAAATTCAATGCGTATTCATTTATAAAACTGTAAGCTAGAGTTGACAAAATCACCTGTATTTCCTCCCACAAAGCGTCTTTTGTTTTCTCTTCTAGATGTCTCCAGTCATCTAGCAGTACAGACACATGCTCTCTGACAAGAGGACCAAGGAAGGAGGACAATGTCACTGATCCACGACCAACATGCTCTCCTAGAGCATTAAACTCGACCTCTACCTTGTCCTCTATATGTTTTGCGACTTTCCGCATTTTTGTTGGACCTCTTGTCTTCTTCACTTGGTTATCTGACTGTTGAGTCTGTGTCTCAGATGGAGTGCTGACTCCGTTTATTGGTGGTTCAGTCTCATCGTCTTTATCTTCTTCTTCTGGTGGTTCAGTCTCATCGTCTTTATCTTCTTCTTCTTCTGGTGATTCAGTGTCATCGTCTTTATCTTCTTCTTCTTCTGGTGGTTCAGTCTCATCGTCTTTATCTTCTTCTTCTTCTTCTTCTGGTTCTGCATCTTGTTCGACTTCTTCAGAACCGGTAAGCTCGACATCTTCCATTTCTGCAGCTGGTGACTGTAATTCTGAATTAACCTTTGGACCATTCTTCTTAGGTTTCTTCGCAGTTAAAGACAGTTGTGGACTAACATCAAGGCCAGCTTGGTGCTTACTGCGACGCGCCTTCTCAGTAACAGCTTTGGAAGTCATTGTACCAGCTTACCTGAAACAACAACAAACTATCATTACTCATATATAAAAACACCCTCACAATCATTCCTGACACAAAAACTCTCATCATCAGATGCTTGATCTCCAGTATCTTCTTCATGCTCAACTGTCACGGGTGCAGAACTAACTTCCTCTTCAGTCTCTAATTCATGGTATCCTCTAGGTGGTGCTCTCATAACAACATACCAAGATGAGTTGTCATCTTCTCTAGAGTAGAAGACTTGTTTAGCTTGAGAAGGCAGAATGTAAGGATCATTAACAAATGATGACTGGTTCATATGGAGATTGACCAGTGTGAAACCGTCTTCCTCTTTCACTCCTCTCCCTTTATGAGTCCAACTACACTTAAACAGAGGTACCTCAAACATGTGGTAGTCAAGCAATATGTTCTCCTGAATGACTCCAAAGTATGCTACCATGTCTGCCTGTTGGTTCACATCTTTGGCACTAGCTCTGCACATGGAGAATGCTTCATTTGTAACCCCACTGTTCTGAGTCTTCCGCTTAACATCTTCCGTCTGGTAACGATGTCCATTAATTATAAATCCCTTGTACGTGTGTGCAACATTTATAGGTCCAAAAGCAAGCCATCGGAGCCTTTGTGAATGCTCCTTTGAGTTATGAGGGATCTAACAGTAAACAATCACATATCAATATTGTTGATTATGTAAACGTAAGTTATGAGACTTAAATAAGTAAATCATACCTTCTCTTTTATCCAGTTTGAAAACCTATCTGTATGGCATTTCCATAAGACAGTTCCATTTCTTGCGCATTTTGCATCAGTAGCTTGTAGTTCTGCTAAGTGCATCCTGTAAACATCCATTACTTTAGTAAATTATTGAACAATCAATCTTACAAAATTAAAGTGAATCGTAACTTACTGAACATAAGAATCGTAAATTGTTGAAATTCCTAGTCTTAGGTTTCTTGCTTCAGCAGCGAACTCTGGCCATTTGTTGTTTATCTGAGCCCAAGTCAATGAATCTACTGGATGACGCATAGTTCCATCTTCAGAAGCATTAGTGGAGTGCCAAGACAAGTCCTCTGCCAACCGCTTTGATCTAAACATTCTCCTGAACCTGTCTTTAATCGGAAAATACCTAAGCACCTTAACAGGAATCCCTTTCTTCTCCTCACCAGTCTGCTTATCCTTCTCCCATCTTGATTCACTACATCTTGGACAGCTGACTGCATCCTCAAACTCTTTTCTATACAAAATGCAGTCATTCTTGCAGACGTGGATGACATCATACCCAAAACCAAACTGTTTCAGAAACTTCTTCATCTCATCTTTAGACTTAGGTAGAACGTTTTCACCGGGAAGCAGATCATGAACTAGGGACAGAAGCTGATCGAAATAGTTCTCAGACATCCCACTCTTCACCTTTATCCTGTAAAGTCCCATGATTGCAGCAACCTTTGTAAATTTCAGACAGTTTGGGTACAACGGAGTTTCTGCATCCTTTAACTTCTTTGTAAACTCAACTTCTTCAGGCGTATCAGTGCCCTCAAACACTCCAGCATTCTCCTCTGCGTATCCTTCGCTGCCTTGACTTCGCATGAAGGTTGTTCTGAACAAGTCGTAAGCCTCATTTTCAGACCAGATCACATTAGCTGACTCATCAGGTCTTGTCTCCCCGTGTTTAGACCAAAACTTACAGCTCTTGTACTTCTCATACATTCCTCTAATCACCAGGTGCTCGAAAACTTTCTCACTAGATTGGTGGCAGACATTGCGACAATCAACACAAGGGCAGAACATTTCATCTGGATCACCTAAACGTTTTGATGAAGAAGACACGAACTCACTAGCTCCTTTCTCATACTCAAGGCTATTCCTATATGGTTAAAACAAGTGAGAACTAAACACTGAGACTTAAAAAATTTTAAAAGAACAAGTGAAGTTAATACCTTGGTAACCAGACCCAAGATTTATCCATGATACAGCTCCGACGAAATGAACATACAAGAGTCTCACTTTATCAAGCCAGAACAACAAAACAATAAGGGATTTAACAGCAAAACAGAACGAGATTACTCACCTTAAAAAAATCTCTTCGGATTTAAATTAGAGTCTCCTACAAAAGAAGACAATGTTGTTAAGTAAGATACAAGATTTTACAGAAATGAACAAGTAAAAGAGAAACCCAGAAATTGAAAAGAACAAATACCTTAAGCCAAAGCTGTCGGAAAATAAAGGTTCCTGCAAACGAGCATGTAAAACTGATTCAATTAAACATGCAATAACCCTAAATCAGTTATATAGAAGAGATAAATCGATTTTCAATCGATTAGGATAGAAAAGAGATGAAACCCGAGTTCACCTTCGATGGAATCGGAAAGGATTTCAATCAAAGGGGATTTAAATAAGAGTTAATCCACGTTGAGTAATCGTTGGAGCTGAGGAATTGAGAATGAAAATTCGAGTGAAAGAGATTGAGGTCGAGTGTTTGATGGAGAGTGAAGAACAAAGAGAGAGAGGGAAGAACAAAACCCTACTAATTTGGGATTAATTTTGGATTCTAATTGGGTTTTAGGAGCCAAATTATTTCTAAGTGTCGCGGTCATTACCGCGTAATCAAGCATAACACTTTTTTTTTTAATCTGCTATATTAATTAAGCGTCTTCTTTCAAACCATATACGCTTAAATGATTTTTCAACTCGAAACTGTAACATAACGTTTGGAAATATACAACCGCTATCTTTAAAACACGAGTATACCTACCATAGCACAATCGAAAAAAACGCTATTCTGGTATGCTATTAAAACCCATTTTTCTTGTAGTGAGGCATACAATAACTTTGGAGTTTTACCACAGTAACTTTAGTTTTACTGTGGTAACTCAGTTAAAGCTTGGAAAGTGATCTTGCTTCACTTTGGAGAGTTACCCACGACCAAGGAGCTCTTGGATAAGGAAGGAGCAGTCTGGATAAGGTTTCCTCAAGCTAGAGAGGCTGGAGACAGGCTGTAAAGTAGACAGCATCTAGTAAAAGATGCCAAAGGGATCAAGCATGTGAAGACTCCCATTGGATGCTTTTGGATGGCTCTCTTTGACTACACATGCTCTGAATCTCTTTCTTATCTTATGGATTTCGAAATGTATTGTCTCTCTCACATAAATATGTTGTAAACCTCATCTTTAATGATTAATGGAGTTTTGAGTCTCTCTCTTTATTCTCTCACTAAAATCTCTTAATCTCTTTAATCTTTTCATCTGATTATCTCTGATTATTTGAATCATGCTCTAATACACAAAAGTGTATATGGTATCAGAGCCAGGTTGGCAAAAAGGGGGTGAGTGTGATTTCTTTTTCTCAAAATCAGAGTGTTCTTGAGTGTTCTTGAGTGTTCTTGGGATTATTGAGGTTTCTGGGTATGTGTGTTGTCTATTCTTTTGTGGCTGGGTTTATTTGAGATTCTCTGGTGGAAACATGGATATGAAGCACGAATCTAGTGGAGCAGTGAAGATTCAAGAAGAAAACAAGTGGGTTTGGCCAAGATGGGTAAAGACAGCTTTGGGAAGCTGTGAGATTTGGAGTAATCAAGTAAAGGGAGAACCTTTAATGGAGAGAGCTGCTGATGGGGGTCAGACAGCAAGGTTGAAATGTGAAGATCAGTTGAGTCTTGAAGAAAGTATATCTCTTGAGAAGATTGAAGATGTTTATGAGAACAAGATCAATCTAAGGAGGATGTATGAAGTCAGGAAGATGATCTGTGAGTTGAAACAAGGGAAAAAAGGTTTCAATCAGCATGTGAAGAAGCTGAGATGTTTGTGGTCGGAGTTACAAAGCTTGAGACCAAGAAGTTGTGATCCGAGAGTGCTAGAAGAGTGGCGAGAGCAAGATGTTGTCTTCAGCCTCCTTGCAAGCTTGGATTCATCTCATGGCTGGTTGGTAAAGCTTATTCTCAAGGAAGAGAAGCTACCCAACATGGAAGAAGTGTGTGTACTTGTTCAGAGGCTTCATCAAGTGATGGAAGAGAACAAAGAGATAACTTGGAGTAAGGAGGGTGCTAAAAGGAAGAAGGGAAGGCTGAGACGACGTTCTAAGGCTCAGATCAGAAGAGGAAGGTATGACTTTTAGGAATGTAAAGGATAATATGAGTTTAGAAAGGATTAAAGAAGGAGAATAAGAGATTAAGAGACAACTTAGAGACTAATGGAGAATCATAGTAAAATGAGTAAAGAGAAAGATTGTTTAGAACTGTCTAATCTTTCATTAAGGACATGAGTTACAATATATAGTGTGAGCATACAAGGGTTTTCGAAATCAAGAGAAGACTAAAGCATGTGAGGTCAATCAGGAGAGGATAAGCTCATTTGAACAAGCCAATCAGGAGAGGATAAGCTCATTTGAACAAGCCAATCAGGAGAGGATAAGCTCATTTGAACAAGCCAATTAGCTTCTCCACATGCATGTGAGGTCAATCACCTAAGTTACCGCAAGTAACTTCTTTACCCTTGTCAAGGTTTCACCCATCTTCATGTGTACGGTCATGTACGGACTGTACGGACTTGTACGGACCTTGCCCAAACCTTCCCAAGCTTCAACTCATCTCCTTAGTCTCAACTCCTCACTTGCTTCACACTTATACGCAACTCAACTCAACACTCCCCCTCAAGCTTAGCTTTGTGAAAGCCTAAGCTTGGATAGCTATGAGATCTTCCTCATTAAAAACCTTACCAAGGAAAACCCATTGGGATAAAACCTTGATAAGGGAAAAAGAGTAAAGACCTCACAGCCAAGGGGATCAGCTCCTTCTCTTCCCAAGATCAATGAGGCCCAACCTGATGTGAATGGACTCCATTGTCTTTTGTCTTGCAGCTTTGGTGAACACATCCGCTAACTGATCTTCACTTCTTGTGTAGCATGGCAGGATGACTCCTAAGATGATCATCTGCCTCACCTTGTGACAATCAACTTCAATGTGCTTGGTTCTTTCATGAAACACCGAGTTGGAGGCAATGTGGATGGCAGCTTGGTTATCACAATGCATGGTCATTGGAGTGGCTTGATCAATCTCCAAATGCTTCAAGATGCCTTTGATCCACACCAGCTCGTTGGTAAGCTTCAGCATAGCTCTATACTCAGCTTCTGCACTTGAACAAGACACCACCTTCTGCTTCTTACTCTTCCAAGTAACCAAGTTGCCTCCAATGAATGTGCAATAGCCTGTGGTTGATCTCCTGTCTGCTCTATCACCAGCCCAATCCGCATCACAGTATCCAACCACTTCAGTGCTCCCATTGCAGCCCATCCATACTCCTTGATCAGGTGAGCCGTTGAGATACATCAAGATCCTCTCCACCATGCGCCAATGATGCTCCTTAGGCACTTGCATGTGTTGACTCACCTGATTCACAGCAAAACAAATGTCAGGTCTAGTTATGGTAAGATAAATCAATTTGCCAACTAGTTTTCTATAGAGTTTAGGATCCTGATAAGGTTTGCTGTCTTCAATCTCCCCCTCTCGTGGGACTTTGTAACCATCCTCCATAGGCATCCTTGCTGTCTTGCCTCCATAAGCACCTGCACCTTTCAAAAGATCAAGTGTATATTTCCTTTGGGACATGAATAAACCTTCCTTGGATCTACATATCTCAATTCCAAGAAAGTATTTCATTTCTCCCAAGTCTTTAATCTCAAACATGGATTTAAGAAACTCCTTGGTTGCTATGATACCTTCCTTATCACTTCCTGTGATAATGATATCATCAACATACACAAGGAGTGCAATCATACCTGAGGGAGTAGTGAGAGTGAAGAGTGTGTGATCTAGTTCAGACTTCTTGAAGCCTCGGCCATTGAGAGTAGTGCTCAGCTTGTTGTACCAAGCTCTTGGTGATTGCTTCAGCCCATAGATAGCTTTCTTCAATCTTAACACGTTCCCTCTCTTCACTAAGTGTTCCAGGCCTGGAGGTGGATGCATATACACTTCATCCTCAAGTTCTCCTTGTAGGAATGCATTCTTCACATCCATTTGCCATAAGCCCCATCCAAGGTTCACAGCCAAGCTCAATACAATCCGGATTGTATGTAGTTTAGCTACTGGTGCAAAGGTTTCTATGTAATCTTCTCCATAAGTTTGAGTGAAACCTCTTGCAACCAGCCTTGACTTCTTCCTCTCAATCTTTCCATCAGCCTTATACTTGATTGTGAATATCCATCTACTAGTCACAGCCTTCTTCCCTTTTGGTAACTCACTCTCATACCATGTATCATTCTTGATCATAGCTCCTGCCTCAGCTCCAACTGACTCCTTCCATTCTTTATCCATGATTGCTTCTTCATAGCTTCTTGGGATGTAATTCTCATCCAAGTTAACCATGAAGGCGCAATGTTCTTCAGGGTATTGAGCAAATGAACACACGACTTGAGAAGGATGCTCCACAGCTTGGGCATTGTAGTACACTCGCGTGTTTACCCAAGAGGAAGGATCCTTTCTCAGCCTTGTGCTTCTCCTCAATACTGGTTGTTCTTGCTCTTGAACCGGCTCATCTTGTGTAGTCGGTTCTTGTGCTTCACTCTGATGTTCTTCCTCTCCTTGGTCTTGCTCACCTTGATGATGAGAACCTGAGTTGAACTCTCCTCCTTCCTCACTCAAGCCGACTCCTTCTTGGCCATTTTCTTGAGTTTCAGGTTCACTTCCCCCCTCATGATCAAGGTGAGGTGTTTGAGCAGCTCCACTTGGTGCAGTTGAGCTCTCTTCTTGTCTTCCACTTCTTGTGGATTGGTCCTGGTTCATCTTGATACCGAGACCTTCCAAAATGATTCTTAAGACTCCAGCCTTATCTGATGTGAGATCCTTCAAATCTTCTTGATTCTTCTCCTCATAGTATCCTCTTTCTTCAATGAACTTCACATCTCTAGATACAAGCACCCTTCTAGCTTCTGGATCATAACACTTATATCCTTTTTGAGTTGTTGAGTAGCCAATGAACATTGCCTTTCTGCTTCTTGCTTCTAGCTTGTTCCTCAACTCTCCTGGTACTAGAACATAGCATAAGCATCCAAACACTCTCATGTATTCCAAGGATGGCTTGCGCTTGTTCAGAACTTCAAATGGTGCTTGATCCTTCAACACCTTTGTAGGCATCCTGTTGATTAGATAGCACGCAGTAGATACAGCATCACTCCAGAATCTCTTAGGTACATTAGCTTGGAACATCAGTGACCGAGCCACTTCCATCAAGTGCCTGTTCTTCCTCTCAGCTACACCATTCTGTTGTGGTGTGTAGGGACAGCTTGTTTGATGAAGGATTCCATGGTGATCTAGATGACTCTTGAACGCATAGCTTGTGTACTCTCCTCCATTATCTGATCTCAAAATTTTAATCCTAGCATGATAATGGTTAGTCACATAAGCTTGAAAGTTCTTGAATGCATCTATCACCCTATCTTTTGATGGAATGAGTGTTAACCAGGTGTATTTAGATTTTTCATCAATGAATGTGACAAAATACTTATGATTATCTCTAGAAAAACTAGGTGCAGTCCACACATCAGTATGAATCAAATCAAAGCAATTTTCATAGACAGTAGATGTTCTTGGAAACACATTCTTACAATGCTTGCCTAAAATGCAAGCCTCACACTTATTATTTTCAAAAACCACACCTGGTAACATCAAGTTTAAAGCCCTCTCATGGGGATGACCTAATCTAGCATGCCACAATGCATTTTTATTCAAACTAGAAGCAGAAGTAAATGAGCAGTTATAATTGGAAACAGGATCAAGCTTCTCAAGCATGTATAAGTCTCCCTTTGTAACTCCTTTTCCAATCAATTGGCTGCTCTCAATATCCTGAAACTTCACATCATTAGGACTGAATATAACATTGCAATTCAAATCAGTAGTGCATTTCTTAACTGAAAGAAGGTTTGATGTGAATTCCGGAATATAAAATGCTCTAGTGTTCTTATCAAATAGCTTTAAGTTTCCTATTCCCTTAATAGGTATCTTATCCCCATTTGCAATCATCACACATCCATTAGTAGGTTCTATATCTTTAATCAGGTTGGTGTCACTAATCATATGATGAGATGCACCTGAATCTATAATCAATGGTTTGGATGTATTGCTAGCACTATGGCAGATACTAATTTGTGATCTATATGCATTCATCCTAGCATTTCTATCAATGCAATGCTCAATTCCAGTCTTACTATCAATCCTAGCAATCTCAGCCACATTAGGAGTCATTTCTATAGTTCTAGCAATCATAGAAGCACCAAATGAATACCCATGAATGTTACCATTATCCTTGAGCATTTTGATGAGTGCATCCATCTCGGATCTCCTGATGAAGTCTTGATCATTGCCTCGGGGGTTGATAGCTCCAGTGTAGGTCACCAAAGCCTTTCCATCTCCTTCACGGTTCTCCACTTCAGCTCCACGGTTGGATGGCCCTGCTCCGCTTGATCCTTCAGTCATGTGAGCTTTTGCCTCTCTCTCCTTCATGAACTTAGCCGGCTTCAAGTGGGGATGGAGTATCCAGCACTGACTCTTCTTGTGTCCATGCTTCTTGCAGTGATCACAATTCCCATTGAACTTCCTATCCTCATACTTGTTGTAACCAGCTTTGTTGGCTTGTGGAGGCTCTTCCCGGTCAGGTTGCACAGCATTTGCAAGAGATAAGTCTCCCTTGCCTCCAAACAAACCCATTGAGCCCTGCTCCTTCTGTATCTTAGCGCACACCTCTTCAAGGTCAGGCAGCTTCTCAGACCATAGCATGTGCTGGATAAGACCACTGTAGCTTGCATTCAACGTGAGCAGCAACCCAAAGACCTTGTCCTGCTCGCGTCTCTCATTTAGAAGCTCTGGATCAACCGTGCTTGGCCTCAGCATCTCCAACTCAGACCAAAGAGACCTGAACCTCCCCAAGTGCTTAGTGAACTCCGTGTCATCTTGAGTTAACCCATTGATTGCCTTCTTGACTTCAAACACTCGGTTCAGGTTCGAAGTGTTTCCATACACTTTCTGTAGAGTATACCACAGCTCCTTGGCTGTCTCACAGTAGCTATAAGCATCTAGTATAGCCGGCTCCAAAGAGGCATGAAGGACTGACATCACCATCATGTCTTCTTGTTGCCACTTCTCTACAACACTCTCCTCGGGACTTTCCATTTCACCCCCTGAGTAATCACCTTTGGAGCCTCACCAGATGTGATATGCTTCCACAAACCCTTGCTTCCCACAGCAGTCTTCACCATCCTAGACCAGACTAGGTAGTTGGTTCCTTTGAATGTCACCGCGACCTTCATCTTCATGCCACTCTCCATCTTGAACAGCTTGACGTCTATAGCTTGAACAACCGGTTAGATCTTGTACTGAGAACCCACGCTGCTCTCTAGAACACAGATTCACTCTTGAGTCTTCAAATGAACCTCCCACGGATCACCAAGACACACACAAAACACCTTGAGCTTTTGAACTCTCAAGAAACTCTCAAACACACTCACTTGTTCTCTTAAAGTTTCAAACTTGAATCCTTAAGAGAATCACTCACGAACTCAGATTGTAATCAACCTGGCTCTGATACCATATGACTTTTAGGAATGTAAAGGATAATCTGAGTTTAGAAAGGATTAAAGAAGGAGAATAAGAGATTAAGAGACAACTTAGAGACTAATGGAGAATCATAGTGAAATGAGTAAAGAGAAAGATTGTTTAGAACTGTCTAATCTTTCATTAAGGACATGAGTTACAATATATAGTGTGAGCATACAAGGGTTTTCGAAATCAAGAGAAGACTAAAGCATGTGAGGTCAATCAGGAGAGGATAAGCTCATTTGAACAAGCCAATTAGCTTCTCCACATGCGCGGAGCATCTAGCATCTTGGACCGAGATGCTCTTGCCTTTCCAGCTGTTCCAGCCTGTCAAGGCGCGCTCTACCTTATCCCTAAACGGTCTGATGCATCCAGGTAAGTTCCTTCCCTTCACCTAAGTTACCGCAAGTAACTTCTTTACCCTTGTCAAGGTTTCACCCATCTTCATGTGTACGGTCATGTACGGACTGTACGGACTTGTACGGACCTTGCCCAAACCTTCCCAAGCTTCAACTCATCTCCTTAGTCTCAACTCCTCACTTGCTTCACACTTATACGCAACTCAACTCAACAGAAGGTGTTGGAAGAGAAGCATACTGTCTGGTTATCAAGGTAGCTATTGTACTATGAAGATGGGCAGAGTAGAAGCACAACAGATTCTTATGGGAGAGTGTTCTTACTCAGCTTACATGGGAGAATCTGTAGAGAGCAGTGGGGTTATGAGGAAGCTAGAGACCAAAGGAGCGGATGAGCGTGTCACAAAGGAGGAATGGGATGAGTTTGTCAAGTATGTGTATGCACATCCAACAAACCCATCATTGTTGATTCTGGAGCAAGTCATCACATGATTAGTGACAGAAGCTTAATGAGTGATGTAAAGAAAGCTACTGGGGGTGTGATGATAGCTAATGGTGATAGGATTCCTATAGAAGGAGTTGGAAAGCTCAAGCTATTTGATAAAGACTCAGATGCCTTCTACATGCCACAGTTTGCTTCAAATCTACTATCTGTAAGGAAAGCCACAATTGATCTTGGCTGTCAAGTAGTATTCAGGCCAGATGATGTTGAGTTCCAAGATTTGAAGACTGGAAGGGTCATTGGGAGAGGAGACAGCAAGAATAATCTATACCAGCTCCAATTGGCTAAGATTTCTAAACCCTTTGATTCTATGTGTTTGAGTAGTACTTATGAGAAGATTGATAGTATTACTTGGCATGCTAGATTGGGTCATCCTCATGCTCGTGCTATTGAATTGATAATTCCTAATATGTCATTTAATCACTTGGAGTGTGAAGCATGCATATTAGGAAAGCATTGTAGGACTGTTTTTCCAACATCAGAAACTACTTATGAGCATTGCTTTGATCTAGTTCATTCAGATGTGTGGACTGCTCCTTGTTTGTCTAGAGATAGCCAGAAGTACTTTGTGACATTCATTGATGAGAAGTCTAAGTATACTTGGCTTACATTGCTTCCATCTAAAGATAGGGTGCTAGAAGCATTTATGAACTTCCAAGCATATGTATCTAATCAATACAATGCTACTGTGAAGGTACTGAGATCAGATAATGGAGGTGAATACATCAGCAATGCCTTCAAGAGTCATCTAGCCAAGCATGGGATTGTGCATCAGACTAGCTGTCCTTATACACCACAGCAGAATGGTGTAGCTGAGAGGAAGAACAGGCACTTGATGGAGGTTGCTAGATCAATGATGTTTCATGCAAATGTCCCAAAACGTTTTTGGAGTGATGCTGTGCAGACTGCTTGCTATCTCATCAACCGGGTTCCAACCAAGATATTGAAGAATCTGTCTCCATTTGAAGTGTTGAACAAGAGCAAACCTGTCATTGATCACCTACGTGTCTTTGGGTGTGTGTGCTATGTCATGGTTCCAGGAGAGCAGAGAAACAAGCTGGAGGCAAAGAGTACTAAGGCTATGTTCATTGGTTACTCTATCACTCAGAAAGGGTACAAGTGCTATGATCCTGAAGCAAGGAGAGTGATGGTATCTAGAGAAGTGAAGTTTGTTGAAACAAAAGGTTATTATGAAGAAAAGGAGTGGGAAAATCTGAAGGATTTGTCTCAAGCTCCATCTGATAAGGCAACAATACTGAGAGTGTTGTTGGAGAAGCTCGGGATAGGGTTGTCCCAGGATCAGGAACCCGGCAGGAGAGAGTCTTCCAATCAGACTGGTGGAGCTGGAAGAACAACTCCTCTTGATCATGAGAGGGGGAATGGAACTGAATCTGGTGAGCAAGAGCAAAACCAAGAGGATTCAGGTCTTCATGATCAAGTTGAGAACAATGTTCAGTCTAGTGGAGAAGTGGATGAGGTTCAGTCTAGTGGAGAAGTAGATGAGGTTCAGTCTAGTGGAGAAGAACAAGTCGGACCGGCCAGTTCAGAAGAAGAGCAAGTGGAGCCGGCTAGTGTGCAAACTGAAGATCAGGTGCAAGCTTTGAGGAGGAGCACAAGGATAAAGAGGGATCCTTCCAACTGGGTAAACACGAGAGTGTACTACAATGCCCAGGCTGTGGAGCATCCTTCTCAAGCCGTGTGTTCCTTTGCTGAGTTTCCAGAGGAGCATTATGCCTTTATGATTAGTCTGGATGAGAGTTATGTGCCAAGGACTTATGAAGAAGCTATGTTAGACAAGGAATGGAAAGAATCAGTGGGAGCTGAAGCAGGTGCTATGATCAAGAATGATACATGGTATGAGAGTGAGCTGCCTAAGGGAAAGAAGGCTGTATCTAGTAGATGGATCTTCACAATCAAGTATCTAGCAAATGGACATATTGATAGGAAGAAGACCAGACTGGTTGCAAGAGGATTTACACAAACCTATGGAGAGGATTACATTGATACCTTTGCACCAGTAGCTAAGCTGCACACAGTTCGGATTGTGTTGTCCATTGCAACAAACTTGGAGTGGGATTTGTGGCAGATGGATGTGAAGAATGCTTTCTTACAAGGTGAGCTAGAAGATGAGGTATACATGCTTCCTCCTCCTGGTCTTGAGCATCTAGTAAAACCAGGAAATGTTTTGAGATTGAAGAAGGCAATATATGGGCTGAAGCAGTCTCCTAGAGCTTGGTACAGAAAGCTGAGTACAACTCTCAATGGGAGAGGATTCAGGAAGTCTGAACTGGATCATACACTCTTCACTTTGGTTACTCCATCAGGGATCATTGTGATACTGGTATATGTGGATGATTTGATTATCACAGGGAGTGATAAGGCTGGGATTAAAGCCACTAAAGAGTTCCTCAAGTCTGTGTTTGATATCAAAGACTTGGGAGAGATGAAGTATTTCTTGGGGATTGAGATATGCAGATCCAAGGAGGGTTTGTTTATGTGTCAAAGGAAGTATACAATGGATATGTTGAAGGAGACTGATGTACTTGGAGGAAAGGTAGCCAAGACACCTCTTGAAGAGGGGTATAAGGTCTTACGTGAGGGGGAGGTTGAAGAGAACCAGTTGTTTGAGGATGCTAAGCTGTATAGGAAGATGGTTGGCAAGCTGATCTACTTGACTATTACCAGGCCAGATATATGCTTTGCTGTGAATCAAGTGAGTCAACATATGCAGGCGCCAAAGGTCCATCACTGGAAGATGGTTGATAGGATACTGAGGTATTTGAGTGGGACGGCTGGACAAGGAGTTTGGATGGGCTGTAATGGCAGTACAGAAGTGGTTGGGTATTGTGATGCTGATTGGGCAGGAGATAGAGTGGACAGGAGATCAACTACTGGGTATTGTACATTCATTGGAGGGAACTTGGTTACTTGGAAGAGTAAGAAGCAGAAGGTTATCTCTTGTTCAAGTGCTGAAGCTGAGTATAGAGCCATGTTGAAGCTGACAAACGAGTTGGTGTGGATCAAGGGGATCTTGAAGCATCTAGAGATTGAGCAGAGTGCTCCTATGACTATGCATTGTGACAATCAAGCAGCTATCCACATTGCCTCCAACTCAGTGTTTCATGAGAGAACAAAGCACATAGAGGTGGATTGTCATAAGGTGAGGCAGATGATTATCCTAGGAGTGATTCTGCCATGTTATACAAGAAGTGAAGATCAGCTTGCAGATGTGTTTACCAAGGCAGCGAGATTGAAGACAATGGAGTCCATACTATCCAGGCTTGGACTCATTGATCTTACTCCCAGGAGCTGAGCCCCTTAACCATGGAGTCTCCACTCTTTTTCCCTCATCAAAGTTTTATCCCAATGGGTTTTCTTTGGTGAGGTTTTTAATGAGGGAGGTCTTCATGGTTTCCAAGCTTGACTTGTTCCACATGGTCAAGCTTGAGGGGGAGTGTTGAGATGAGGTAATAAAGAGAGGAGACATTGATAGAGAAAGAGGATTGAGGCATACAGTAACTTTGGAGTTTTACCACAGTAACTTTAGTTTTACTGTGGTAACTCAGTTAAAGCTTGGAAAGTGATCTTGCTTCACTTTGGAGAGTTACCCACGACCAAGGAGCTCTTGGATAAGGAAGGAGCAGTCTGGATAAGGTTTCCTCAAGCTAGAGAGGCTGGAGACAGGCTGTAAAGTAGACAGCATCTAGTAAAAGATGCCAAAGGGATCAAGCATGTGAAGACTCCCATTGGATGCTTTTGGATGGCTCTCTTTGACTACACATGCTCTGAATCTCTTTCTTATCTTATGGATTTCGAAATGTATTGTCTCTCTCACATAAATATGTTGTAAACCTCATCTTTAATGATTAATGGAGTTTTGAGTCTCTCTCTTTATTCTCTCACTAAAATCTCTTAATCTCTTTAATCTTTTCATCTGATTATCTCTGATTATTTGAATCATGCTCTAATACACAAAAGTGTATAAGTATGGCGTTCAATCACTTGGAGTGTGAAGCTTGTATACTTGGAAAGCACTGTAGAACTGTCTTCCCAACATCAGAAACCAGATATGAGAATTGCTTTGATCTGGTGCATTCAGACGTGTGGACAGCTCCCTGTATGTCTAGAGACAGCCATAAGTACTTTGTGACTTTCATTGATGAGAAGTCCAAGTACACATGGATCACCATGATTCCCTCCAAAGACAGAGTCCTGGAAGCCTTCATGAACTTCCAAGCATATGTTACTAACCAGTACAATGCCACTGTGAAGATTCTGAGGTCTGATAATGGAGGAGAATACACTAGCAATGCTTTCAAGAGTCATCTTGCAAAGCATGGGATTGTGCAACAAACTAGCTGTCCTTACACACCACAACAAAATGGGGTGGCTGAGAGGAAGAACAGACATTTGATGGAGGTTGCGAGATCAATAATGTTCCACATGAATGTCCCTAAGAGGTTTTGGAGTGATGCTGTTCAGACTGCTTGCTATCTCATCAATAGAGTGCCAACCCGTGTCTTGAAGAAACTGTCTCCCTTTGAAGTATTAAACAAGGCCAAGCCACACATTGATCATTTGAGAGTCTTTGGGTGCTTATGTTATGTGATGATTCCCGGAGAAAGAAGGAACAAGCTAGAAGCAAAGAGTACTAAAGCTATGTTCATTGGGTACTCAATCACTCAGAAAGGCTACAAATGTTATGATCCAATAACTAGGAGGGTTATGGTATCTAGAGAAGTGAAGTTTGTTGAGTCTAAAGGGTATTATGAGGAGAAGAAATGGGAAGACCTAGAGGATCTGTCCCGAGCTCCATCAGAGAAGGCAACAACATTGAGGGTGTTGTTGGAGAGGCTAGGGATAGGATTATCCCAAGATCAGGAACCAGGAAGAACAGGACCTTCTAATCAAGCTGGAGAAGCTGGAGGAACAACTCCTCTTGATCATGAGAGGGGGAATGGATCTGAATCAGGGGAGCAGGAGCATAACCAAGAGGATTCAGGTCAGCATGATCAGGAGGAGACACAGGAAGTAGAGAGTGGAGCTCAGTCAGGTGGAAATGAGCAGGGAGAACCTACTGGAAATGAGCAGGGAGAACCTACTGGTTTAAGAGAGGAAGCACAAGAGAATGTTCAGGCTGAAGAACAGGTTGAGACCTTGCGGAGGAGCACAAGGATAAGGAGGGATCCTTCCAACTGGGTAAACACGAGAGTGTACTACAATGCCCAGGCTGTGGAGCATCCCTCTCAAGCCGTGTGTTCCTTTGCTGAGTTTCCAGAAGAGCACATGGTGTTTATGTGTAACTTGGATGAGAATGAGATACCAAGATCTTATGAAGAAGCTATGAAGCACAAGGTTTGGAGAGATTCAGTAGGAGATGAAAGGGATGCAATGATCAGGAATGATACTTGGTATGAGAGTGAGTTACCTAAAGGGAAGAAGGCAGTTTCAAGCAGATGGATCTTCACCATCAAGTACCTTGCAAATGGGGAGATAGATAGGCGCAAGACTAGGCTGGTTGCAAGAGGATTTACACAGACTTATGGGGAAGATTACATTGATACTTTTGCACCAGTGGCCAAGCTTCACACAATTCGAATTGTGTTATCTATTGCAACAAACTTGGAGTGGGATTTGTGGCAAATGGATGTGAAGAATGCTTTCTTGCAAGGTGAACTTGAAGATGAAGTATACATGCATCCACCTCCTGGTCTTGAGCATCTAGTAAAGCCAGGGAATGTTTTGAGATTGAAGAAAGCAATATATGGGTTGAAACAGTCACCTAGAGCTTGGTACAGGAAGCTGAGTACAACACTCAATGGGAGAGGCTTTAGGAAGTCTGAACTAGATCACACTCTCTTCACCTTGACAGGACCTTCAGGGAGCATTGTGATTCTAGTGTATGTGGATGATTTGATTATCACAGGAAGTGATAAGGCAGGGATTCAGCTACTAAGGAGTTTCTCAAATCTGTGTTTGACATCAAGGATTTGGGAGAGATGAAGTATTTTCTGGGCATTGAGATATGCAGATCAAAGGAGGGTTTGTTTATGTCTCAAAGGAAGTATACTATGGATATGTTGAAGGAGACTGATGTGCTTGGAGGAAAGATAGCTAAGACACCCCTTGAGGAGGGATATAAAGTTCTGCGTGAGGGGGAGGTTGAAGAGAAGCAGCTGTTTGAAGATCCTAAGCTATACAGGAAGATGGTTGGCAAGCTGATCTACTTGACCATCACCAGACCAGATATATGCTTTGCTGTGAACCAAGTGAGTCAGCATATGCAGGCGCCAAAGGTCCATCACTGGAAGATGGTTGATAGGATACTGAGGTATCTGAGTGGGACGGCTGGACAAGGAGTTTGGATGGGTTGTAATGGCAGTACAGAAGTGGTTGGATATTGTGGTGCTGATTGGGCAGGAGATAGAGTGGACAGGAGATCAACTACTGGGTATTGTACATTCATTGGAGGAAACTTGGTTACTTGGAAGAGTAAGAAGCAGAAGGTTATCTCTTGTTCAAGTGCTGAAGCTGAGTATAGAGCCATGCTGAAGCTGACAAATGAGTTGGTGTGGATCAAGGGGATCTTGAAGCATCTAGAGATTGAGCAGAGTACTCCTATGACTATGCATTGTGACAATCAAGCAGCTATCCACATTTCCTCCAACTCAGTGTTTCATGAGAGAACAAAGCACATAGAGGTGGATTGTCATAAGGTGAGGCAGATGATCATCTTAGGAGTGATTCTGCCATGTTATACAAGAAGTGAAGATCAGCTTGCAGATGTGTTTACTAAGGCAGCGAGATTGAAGACAATGGAGTCCATACTGTCAAGGCTTGGACTCATTGATCTGACTCCTAGGAGCTGAGCCCCTTAACCATGGAGTCTCCACTCTTTTTCCCTCATCAAGGTTTTATCCCAATGGGTTTTACTTGGTGAGGTTTTTAATGAGGGAGGTCTTCATGGTTTCCAAGCTTGACTTGTTCTACATGGTCAAGCTTGAGGGGGAGTATTGAGATGAAGACCAAGGAGGCTGAGACAGTAACTTTAGAGTTTTACTGTGGTAACTTTATTTTAACCACAGTAACTACTTGGGGAAGTTATCTGATGGGATGAGAAGGTAACTTAGTGAAGAGAAGAGAGGAAACTCGACCAATGAGGATAAGGGAGGATAAGGAAGGATAAGGGATCACTTTGACAGCCTGTATGATGCTGGAAAGGAGAAGTTGCCTTTATACTAGTGCAAGCATGTGAGAAAGCACAGCCAAGTGATTCAAAAGGAGTTCCAGCCTGTCCTTTGACTACACATGCTTATCCATTTCGAATTTCCTTGTTGCTCTCTCTATTAATACTTGTAAACCTCATTAGTTATTAATTAATGGAGTTTTGAGTCTCTCTCTCTTTATTCTCTCTCTAAAATCTCTTAATCTCTTTAATCTTTTCATCTGATTATCCCTGATTGGTTGAATCATGCTCTAATACACAAAAGTGTATATTGACGCCATGATTTGAACTTTGCAACACCTCTTTCTTCTTGATGCTTCACATGAAGCTTACTGACCCTTAGCTAACATCTTGCTGGTGAGTTGATTCATCACTTTCCTACAGCCACTTCTCCTCAAGATCTTCTTGTCTTGGGTCCATGAATCTGAGGCCATTGGTTCTAACCCCCAAAGCTTGCTTCTGATGCCGCTCTCGATCAACCAAACTTGTATTGTCTTCTTGAGACAACCAAGCACAAACACTAATCACCATTCTTAAACTTAGAACCTGTTGAGTATGGACAGATTCAAAGCACAAAATTAGTGAATGATGGAGAGAATAAAGTAACCAGAGAATTTGAGAATAAGTATCAAAAGTATGAGAGAATAATGGAGAGTAAGAGTATGGAGGAGAATGAGAGTTTTGCGGAAGCAGATTGCAGTCCATGGCCTTCAAGCTTCATGGCTGATCACAATGCTGGTGAGGCATGAACATCCCACCAGTTAACACATTTTTAAAGCATTTTCGAAATCAGATTACTCAAGAATCTGTTCAAAACATTTTCAGATTTTTTTTTTTAAATCCTTTCAAAGAGCTTTTCTTTAAATCTGAAATTCAAATGCTCTTACAAATCGATTTTCTTCAAATCATCATCAATCTTTCTCCCTCCCTCAAACATTGGTTTCATTAGACTTAAAGCCTTTTACCAAGTTTGAAAATATTAAGAGACAAAGGGTAGAAAAGGATGATAATGTTTGAGACAAAACCAGCAAGAACTTCATCTTTTAAAACTGTTTTTAAAGCACAAAACAGATGAAGTCTTTTGTTTCATTTCCCTCCCTTAGCCTTGGATTAGGATCCCAACTCAAGATCAGAACCACAGCTTACACATGGGAGAGAAGAAACCAAAACAGAACTCCCTCTTGTCTTCTTTAAAGAAATCATTAGACAAGATGAAGAACACAAAAATATTTTTGAAATCGATTTTTTTTTTCTTTTCAAGAGTTCTTCAAGATACAAGTTTAATCTTTTCTCCCTCCCTCAAGCTGACATGAACAGATTTTAATCTTTCATCCAAAGGCTTAAACAATGAGGAGATAAAGGGGAGAGTCATTGATTAAAAAAAAACTTTTAAAGACTTGCATCTTAAAGAAACTCACAGATTTTGAATACATACTTCATCTACACTCTCTACTGTCCAAGTTTTGATACATAAAGTAATGGAGAATGACTAGGAAGTTGAATAAATCTCATTGGAGTTAGGATGAAGAAGCTATCCCACTTTCAAATCAGGTGATCCCACTTTTCCTGTTTGGGAATATGACAGCTTCTTTGTCATTCTAATCAAACCAAAATGAATCGCGATGTAAGAAGCTTGATTTTGATAAATAAAGTAATGGAGAATCACTAGGAAGTTGAAGAAATCTCATAGGAGTTAGGATGAAGAAGCTATCCCACTTTCAAATCAGGTGATCCCAGTTTTCCAGTTTGGGAATATGATAGCTTCTTTGTCATTCTAATCAAACCAGTATGAATCTTGATGTAAGAAGCTTGATTTTGATACATAAAGTAATGGTGAATCACTAGAAAGTTGAATAAATCTCATAGGAGTTAGGATGAAGAAGCTATCCCAGTTTCAAATCAGGTGATCCCAATTTTCCTATTTGTTGGAAAAGCTATGAATAGCTAAGAACATGAACTCACTCTTTAAGAATGGAAGAGACAATCAACTTGTGATTGATTCTCTCAGCAAAATAATCTACACAACCATCTGAATCTAGAGAGATTAAGTGGCTGTGAGATTGATACAATAATTAGAATTAAACTAAGAACAGATTAAAGACTCTAGTTTGAATCTATTCCTTGAGAAGTGACACAACACTTTCAGTTTGTTCACTTAAGGAGAATAGGAAATAGAATCAGTAAGCTAGAGTTTAAGAGAAGATAAAGAAGAGTTTAAACTGATTTTAGAGTAGAATGGGCAAGCATGATCTGCCCTTAGGCAGACCCAAAACATGTATACCTTAACTCCCTACATTGTGACTAATTTAAAGAACACTTAGTAAAGAGATGAGTTATACACGAAATTTATGAATGCTTGTCTCTTATTTCTTGTGTGTTCATTACAATGAGGCTGCCTCTTTATTTATAGAGGAGAGCCTTAGGTTTTACAGCAGCAGCAACAAGACAAAGGAGAGATTAAACTAATACTATCCTAGGAAATGAATAAACAAAGCTATTAGAAAGCAGCCAAGGAGGATGAGAACAGGAAGAGGCACGACCAGATGAGGAGAAAGGGACAGGAGAGAGGTTGGCACAGCTTGCTTAAGTGAAAGTGACAGGCCAGTTGCCTCTCCAAAGCACCACATGTGACTTTCCTTGCTTCAATTCAAACCAGATCTTTTCCCTTGACTCTCCAAGGGTCATAAGCTTGTTTAAACTTCAAATCTGCTTCAGAATATCAAGCTGGACGAGCTCACTACTTTCCTTGCCTTCCAAGTCACTCTAGGTTAAGCTTGGTTACTTGGAAGCCAAGACTGTACGGACTGCCTTGTACAGCAAGGTTGTATGAACCAGACTCTTTTCAAGTACCTCTTCTTCTCTTGTTTCATTTGTTGGCTCCTTTCCTTGATGCACAAGTCTTGAATACTTGCAACACACTTCATGACTCTACAGCCTCCTTCTCTTCTTGCACACACGCCTTGATCATCTTTTCATTGTCTTGGCCGTGTGATCACTCTCTTGAGGCTTGTTCATGGCTTGGATAGCTTCTTCTTCTTTAGTTTGGTGTGGAGATGCTTGGCCTTCACTTCCTTTGTTTGGCCTTCACATCTCCTTGTCTTGCTTCACTTTAATACTATTTGGGAATATAACAGCTTCCTTGTCATTCTAATAGAACCAGGATGAATCGCGATGTAAGAAGCTTGATTTTGATACATAAAGTAATGGAGAATGACTAGGAAGTTGAATAAATCTCATTGGAGTTAGGATGAAGAAGCTATCCCACTTTCAAATCAGGTGATCCCAATTTTCCTGTTTGGGAATATAACAGCTTCCTTGTCATTCTAATAGAACCAGGATGAATTGCGATGTAAGAAGCTTGATTTTGATACATAAAGTAATGGAGAATCACTAGGAAGTTGAATAAATCTCATAGGAGTTAGGATGAAGAAGCTGTCCCACTTTCAAATCAGGTAATCCCAATTTTCCTGTTTGGGAATATGACAGCTTCTTTGTCATTCTATTCAAACCAGGATGTATCGCGATGTAAGAAGCTTGATTTTGATACATAAAGTAATGGAGAATTACTAGGAAGTTGAAGAAATCTCATAGGAGTTAGGATGAAGAAGCTATCCCACTTTCAAATCAGTTGATCCCAGTTTTCCTGTTTGGGAATATGACAGCTTCTTTGTTATTCTAATCAAACCAGGATGAATCGTGATGTAAGAAGCTTGATTTTGATACATAAAGTAATGGTGAATCACTAGGAAGTTGAATAAATCTCATAGGAGTTAGGATGAAGAAGCTAACCAACTTTCAAATCAGGTGATCCCACTTTTTCTGTTTGGGAATATGACAGCTTCTTTGTCATTCTAATCAAACCAGAATGAATCGGGATGTAAGAAGCTTGATTTTGATACATAAAGTAATGGAGAATCACTAGGAAGTTGAATAAATCTCATAGGAGTTAGGATGAAGAACCTATCCTACTTTCAAATCAAGTGATCCCACTTTTCGTGTTTGGGAATATGACAGCTTCTTTGTCATTCTAATCAAACCAAAATGAATCGCGATGTAAGAAGCTTGATTTTGATACATAAACTAATGGAGAATCACTAGGAAGTTGAAGAAATCTCATTGGAGTTAGGATGAAGAAGCTATCCCACTTTCAAATCAGGTGATCCCAGTTTTCCTGTTTGGAAAATGACAGCTTCCTTGTCATTCTAATAGAACCAGGATGAATCGCGATATAAGAAGCTTGATTTTGATACATAAAGTAATGGAGAATGACTAGGAAGTTGAATAAATCTCATTGGAGTTAGGATGAAGAAGCTATCCCACTTTCAAATCAGGTGATCCCAGTTTTCCTGTTTGGGAATATAACAGCTTCCTTGTCATTCTAATAGAACCAGGATTAATCGCGATGTAAGAAGCTTGATTTTGATACATAAAGTAATGGAGAATCACTAGGAAGTTGAATAAATCTCATAGGAGTTAGGATGAAGAAGCTATCCCACATTCAAATCAGGTGATCCCACTTTTCCTGTTTGGGAATATGACAGCTTCTTTGTCATTCTAATCAAACCAGGATGAATCATGATGTAAGAAGCTTGATTTTGATATATAAAGTAATGGAAAATCACTAGGAAGTTGAATAAATCTCATAGGAGTTAGGATGAAGAAGCTATCCCACTTTATAATCTGGTAATCCCAGTTTTCCTGTTTGGGAATATGACAGCTTCTTTGTCATTCCAATCAAACCAGGATGAATCACGATGTAAGAAGCTTGATTTTGATATATAAAGTAGTGGAGAATCACTAGGAAGTTGAATAAATCTCATAGGAGTTAGGATGAAGAAGCTATCCCACTTTCAAATCAGGTGATCCCAGTTTTCCTGTTTAGGAATATAACAGCTTCCTTGTCATTCTAATAGAACCTGGATGAATCGCGATGTAAGAAGCTTTATTTTGATACATAAAGTAATGGAGAATCACTAGGAAGTTGAATAAATCTCATAGGAGTTAGGATGAAGAAGCTATCCCACTTTCAAATCAGGGGATCCCAGTTTTCCTGTTTGGGAATATGACAGCTTCTTTGTCATTCTAATCAAACCAGGAAGAATCGTGATGTAAGAAGCTTGATTTTGATACATAAAGTAATGGAGAATCACTAGGAAGTTGAATAAATCTCATAGGAGTTAGGATGAAGAAGCTATCCCACTTTCAAATCAGGTGATCCCAGTTTTCCTGTTTGGGAATATAACAGCTTCCTTGTCATTCTAATAGAACCAGGATGAATCGCGATGTAAGAAGCTTGATTTTGATACATAAAGTAATGGAGAATTACTAGGAAGTTGAATAAATCTCATAGGAGTTAGGATGAAGAACCTATCCCACTTTCAAATCAGGTGATCCCACTTTTCCTGTTTGGGAATATGACAGCTTCTTTGTCATTCTAATCAAACCAAAATGAATCGCGATGTAAGAAGCTTGATTTTGATAAATAAAGTAATGGAGAATCACTAGGAAGTTGAAGAAATCTCATAGGAGTTAGGATGAAGAAGCTATCCCACTTTCAAATCAGGTGATCCCAGTTTTCCTGTTTGGGAATATGATAGCTTCTTTGTCATTCTAATCAAACCAGTATGAATCTTGATGTAAGAAGCTTGATTTTGATACATAAAGTAATGGTGAATCACTAGGAAGTTGAATAAATCTATAGGAGTTAGGATGAAGAAGCTATTCCAGTTTCAAATCAGGTGATCCCAATTTTCCTATTTGGGAATATAACAGCTTCCTTGTCATTCTAATAGAACCAGGATGAATCGCGATGTAAGAAGCTTGATTTTGATACATAAAGTAATGGAGAATGACTAGGAAGTTGAATAAATCTCATTGGAGTTAGGATGAAGAAGCTATCTCACTTTCAAATCAGGTGATCCCAGTTTTCCTGTTTGGGAATATAACAGCTTCCTTGTCATTCTAATAGAACCAGGATGAATCGCGATGTAAGAAGCTTGATTTTGATACATAAAGTAATGGAGAATCACTAGGAAGTTGAAAAAATCTCATAGGAGTTAGGATGAAGAAGCTGTCCCACTTTCAAATCAGTATGACTTTTGAGAAATGTAAGATAGAATCTGAGTTTATAAGAGAATAAGAGATAGATTAAGAAAGAGTAAGAGATTATGAGACTAATGGAGAATCATTGTGAAATGTGTAGAGAGATTTAGTGATTAGAACTGTCTAACTTTCATTAATGGGATTAGGATACATTATATAGTGTGAGAGAGTCTCTAGGGTTTCGATTACAAGCATGTAGAGTCAAAGGATAAGATAAGAATGCATTTGAACTATCCAATAGGAGTGACCGCGTGTGTGAGGCATCTTTGCTTTATGCCTTCTCCTTTCCAGCTCAAGACAGGCTGTCACACGCTCCTTCTTCCTTTGGTAACGGTCTGATCCTTCAGGTGAGTGATCAGTGCTTCTTCTTATCACGGTAAGTCACTCAAGTAACTCTTGACTTAGCCGCAGCTGAGGTAAGTGTGTACGGCCAAGTAGTACGGCCTTGTACGGCCTTGCCTTGTATGGACACACCTTACCCAACCTTCTCCATTCCTCCTAAGCTCCTTCTTAACCTCTCAAGACTTCTCTTCAACATCAAGACTTCTCTTCAACACTCCCCCTCAAGCTTAGCTTTGTGAAAGACTAAGCTTGGACAGCTATGAGATCTTCCTCATTAAAAACCTCACCAAGGAAAACCCATTGGGATAAAACCTTGATGAGGGAAAAAGAGTAAAGACCTCACAGCCAAAGGGGATCAGCTCATTCTCTTCCCAAGATCAATGAGGCCCAAACTGATGTGAATGGACTCCATTGTCTTCTCTGTCTTGCAGCCTTAGTGAACACATCAGCCAACTGATCTTCACTTCTTGTGTAGCATGGCAGGATGACTCCTAAGATGATCATCTGCCTCACCTTGTGACAATCCCAGTTTTCCTGTTTGGGAATATGACAGCTTCTTTGTCATTCTAATCAAACCAGGATGAATCGTGATGTAAGAAGCTTGATTTTGATACATAAAGTAATGGAGAATTACTAGGAAGTTGAATAAATCTCATAGGAGTTAGGATGAAGAACCTATCCCACTTTCAAATCAGGTGATCCCACTTTTCGTGTTTGGGAATATGACAGCTTCTTTGTCATTCTAATCAAACCAAAATGAATCGCGATGTAAGAAGCTTGATTTTGATACATAAAGTAAAGGAGAATCACTAGGAAGTTGAAGAAATCTCATTGGAGTTAGGATGAAGAAGCTATCCCACTTTCAAATCAGGTGATTCCAGTTTTCCTGTTTGGGAATATAACAGCTTCCTTGTCATTCTAATAGAACCAGGATGAATCGCGATGTAAGAAGCTTGATTTTGATACATAAAGTAATGGAGAACTACTAGGAAGTTGAATAAATCTCATAGGAGTTAAGATGAAGAACCTATCCTACTTTCAAATCAGGTGATCCCACTTTTCGTGTTTGGGAATATGACAGCTTCTTTGTCATTCTAATCAAACCAAAATGAATCGCGATGTAAGAAGCTTGATTTTGATACATAAAGTAATGGAGAATCACTAGGAAGTTGAAGAAAACTCATAGGAGTTAGGATGAAGAAGTTATCCCACTTCCAAATCAGGTGATCCCAGTTTTCCTGTTTGGGAATATGACAGCTTCTTTGTCATTCTAATCAAACCAGAATGAATCGCGATGTAAGAAGCTTGATTTTGATACATAAAGTAATGGAGAATCACTAGGAAGTTGAACAAATCTCATAGGAGTTAGGATGAAGAAGCTATCCCACTTTCAAATCAGGTGATCCCAGTTTTCCTGTTTGGGAATATAACAGCTTCCTTGTCATTCTAATAGGACCTGGATGAATCGCGATGTAAGAAGCTTGATTTTGATACATAAAGTAATGGAGAATCACTAGGAAGTTGAATAAATCTCATAGGAGTTAGGATGAAGAAGCTATCCCACATTCAAATCAGGTGATCCCACTTTTCCTGTTTGGGAATATGACAGCTTCTTTGTCATTCTAATCAAACTAGGATGAATCGCGATGTAAGAAGCTTGATTTTGATATATAAAGTAATGGAGAATCACTAGGAAGTTGAATAAATCTCATAGGAGTTAGGATGAAGAAGCTATCCCACTTTCAAATCAGGTGATCCCAGTTTTCCTGTTTGGGAATATAACAGCTTCCTTGTCATTCTAATAGAACCAGGATGAATCGCGATGTAAGAAGCTTGATTTTGATACATAAAGTAATGGAGAATGACTAGGAAGTTGAATAAATCTCATTGGAGTTAGGATGAAGAAGCTATCCCACTTTCAAATCAGGTGATCCCAGTTTTTCTGTTAGGGAATATGACAGCTTCTTTGTCATTCTAATCAAACCAGGATGAATCGCGATGTAAGAAGCTTGATTTGGATACATAAATTAATGGAGAATCACTAGGAAGTTGAATAAATCTCATAGGAGTTAGGATGAAGAAGCTATCCCACTTTCAAATCAGTTGATCCCAGTTTTCCTGTTTGGGAATATGACAGCTTCTTTGTCATTCTAATCAAACCAGGATGAATCGTGATGTAAGAAGCTTGATTTTGATACATAAAGTAATGGAGAATTACTAGGAAGTTGAATAAATCTCATAGGAGTTAGGATGAAGAACCTATCCCACTTTCAAATCAGGTGATCCCACTTTTCGTGTTTGGGAATATGACAGCTTCTTTGTCATTCTAATTAAACCAAAATGAATCGCGATGTAAGAAGCTTGATTTTGATACATAAAGTAATGGAGAATCACTAGGAAGTTGAAGAAATCTCATTGGAGTTAGGATGAAGAAGCTATCCCACTTTCAAATCAGGTGATCCCAGTTTTCCTGTTTGGGAATATGACAGCTTCCTTGTCATTCGAATAGAACCAGGATGAATCGCGATGTAAGAAGCTTGATTTTGATACATAAAGTAATGGAGAATGACTAGGAAGTTGAATAAATCTCATTGGAGTTAGGATGAAGAAGCTATCCCACATTCAAATCAGGTGATTTCACTTTTCCTGTTTGGGAATATGACAGCTTCTTTGTCATTCTAATCAAACCAGGATGAATCACGATGTAAGAAGCTTGATTTTGATATATAAAGTAATGAAAAATCACTAGGAAGTTGAATAAATCTCATAGGAGTTAGGATGAAGAAGCTATCCCACTTTCTAATCTGGTGATCCCAGTTTTCCTGTTTGGGAATATGACAGCTTCTTTGTCATTCTAATCAAACCAGGATGAATCGTGATGTAAGTATACACTTTTGTGTATTAGAGCATGATTCAAATAATCAGAGATAATCAGATGAAAAGATTAAAGAGATTAAGAGATTTTAGTGAGAGAATAAAGAGAGAGACTCAAAACTCCATTAATTATTAAAGATGAGGTTTACAACATATTTATGTGAGAGAGACAATACATTTCGAAATCATAAGATAAGAAAGAGATTCAGAGCATGTGTAGTCAAAGAGAGCCATCCAAAAGCATCCAATGGGAGTCTTCACATGCTTGATCCCTTTGGCATCTTTTACTAGATGCTGTCTACTTTACAGCCTGTCTCCAGCCTCTCTAGCTTGAGGAAACCTTATCCAGACTGCTCCTTCCTTATCCAAGAGCTCCTTGGTCGTGGGTAATCTCCAAAGTGAAGCAAGATCACTTTCCAAGCTTTAACTGAGTTACCACAGTAAAACTAAAGTTACTGTGGTAAAACTCCAAAGTTACTGTATGCCTCAATCCTCTTTCTCTATCAATGTCTCCTCTCTTTATTACTATTAGATTTTGTGATTTAAAGAGTGATTAAGTTTAATCTGAGAATTAAAGAGATTGGAGATTAAGAACAAGAGAGAGACTAGAGAGAGAGACTCAAAACTCCATTAATTAATTATGAGAGACTTTACATAAGATATATACAAAAGGAAGAAGCATTTTCGAAATCAATCTAAGGGGATAAGATAAGCATGTGTAGTCAAAGGCCAGGCTGTTAATCCCATGGCTGAGATTGCTCACATGCTTCTAATAGTGCTATAGCACTCTTCTCCTTTCCAGCCAGTGACAGCCTGTCCAATTCTCCTCTCTTATCCCTTCCCATACTCAGATTAAGTGTAGACAACCTAAGGTAACTCCTCCTTGCCATCCGAGTTACCCTGGTTACTATGGTAACTTCTTTAGTTACCACAGTAACAATAAAGTTACTGTGGTAACTCTCCAAAGTTACTGTCTACTCCAACTCTCTTCCTCTCTCAATATATCAACTCTTTATTCTCTCATCACAACACTCCCCCTCAAGCTTGACCATGTGGAACAAGTCAAGCTTGGAAGGACCATGAGATCTCCCTCATTAAAACCTCATTAAAGAAAATCCATTGGGAAAAAACCTTAATGAGGAAAAAGAGTAGAGATCACATGATCAGGAGAGTGTATAGACTAGCCCTTAGGCGAGAGATCAATGAGTCATAACCTGATGTGTATGGACTCCATTGTCTTTTGCCTTGCTGCCTTTGTGAACACATCTGCTAACTGATCCTCACTCCGAGTATAACAAGGTAGAATCACCCCAAGAATCATCATCTGCCTCACCTTGTGACAATCAACCTCAATGTGCTTTGTTCTCTCATGGAACACAGAATTAGATGCAATGTGGATAGCTGCTTGATTATCACAATGCATTGTCATTGGCGTTGCTTGAATAATCTCCAGATGCTTCAAAATCCCTTTTATCCACACTAGCTCATTTGTAAGCTTCAGCATTGCTCTATACTCGGCCTCAGCACTGGAACAAGACACTACCTTCTGCTTCTTACTCTTCCAAGTGACCAAGTTACCACCAATGAATGTACAATAGCCTGTGGTTGATCTTCTGTCTGCTCGGTCCCCAGCCCAATCTGCATCACAGTAGCCTACAACCTCAGTACTCTTGTTACATCCCATCCATACTCCAAGACCAGTAGTTCCATTCAGATACATCAAGATCCTTTCCACCATCCGCCAGTGGTGCTCCTTAGGAACTTGCATGTGTTGACTGACTTGATTCACCGCAAAGCACACATCAGGTCTAGTAATGGTAAGATAAATCAACTTCCCCACTAGCTTCCTATACAGCTTAGGATCATGGAATGGCTTGCTATCCTCAATCTCCCCCTCACGTGGAACCTTGTAACCATCCTCCATTGGCATCTTGGCTGTCTTTCCTCCATAGGCATCTGCTCCCTTCAAGAGATCAATCACATACTTCCTTTGAGACATAAACAATCCTTCCTTTGATCTGCATATCTCAATCCCAAGAAAATACTTCATTTCCCCCAAGTCTTTAATCTCAAAGCTTGCCTTGAGATACTCCTTTGTAGCCTTGATGCCTTCCTTATCACTGCCTGTGATGATGATATCATCCACATACACAAGCAATACCACAATACCAGATGAGGTGGTTAGGGTAAAGAGAGTGTGATCCAATTCTGACTTTCTGAACCCTCTCCCATTCAGTGTAGTACTCAACTTGTTGTACCACGCCCTTGGAGACTGCTTGAGACCATAGATAGCTTTCCTCAATCTCAACACATTACCCTTCTTTACTAGATGTTCAAGACCTGGTGGTGGATGCATGTATACTTCATCTTCCAACTCTCCTTGAAGGAATGCATTCTTCACATCCATTTGCCACAAATCCCACTCAAGATTCACAGCTAAAGATAATACAATCCTGATAGTATGAAGTTTAGCCACAGGAGCAAGGTCTCAACATAGTCCTCACCATATGTCTGAGTAAATCCTCTTGCCACCAACCTAGACTTGCGCCTCTCTATTCTTCCATCAGGATGAAAATTGATTGTGAACACCCATTTACTAGTCACTGCCTTCTTCCCTTTAGGCAGCTCACTCTCATACCATGTTTCATTCTTAATCATGGCTCCGGACTCATCAGCAACTGAATCTCTCCACTCCTTTAAAGCCATAGCTTCTTCATATGTCCTTGGAATATAGCTCTCATCCAAGCTTACTGTGAAGGCTGTATGCTCGTCCGGAAACTCTGCAAAGGAACACATAGCTTGAGAAGGATGCTCCACAGCCTGGGCATTGTAGTACACTCTCGTGTTTACCCAGTTGGAAGCATCTCTCTTCACCCTTGTGCTCCTCCTTAGCTCCTGAACTTGTTCTTCTTGTGGCTCTTGCCCATCTTCACTTGATTGAGCACCACTCTCATTTGACTCATCTCCTTCCCAATCTCCACTAGAGTGAGTACCACTCTCATCTGAGCCAGTACTCTCTACTTCCTGTGTCACCTCTTGATTATGCTGGCCTGAATCTTCTTGATTTTGCACTTGCTCATGAGATTCAGTTCCATTCCCCCTCTCATGATCAAGAGGAGTTGTTCTTTCAGCTTCACTAGTCGTATTGGAAGACTCTCTTCTTCCAGATTCCTGATCCTGGGATAACCCTATCCCTAGCTTCTCCAACAGCACCCTCAGTGTTGTTGCTCTATCAGATGGAGCTTGAGATAAATCCTTCAGATTTTCCCACTCCTTTTCTTCATAATACCCTTTTGATTCAATAAACTTCACTTCTCTAGATACCATCACTCTCCTTGCTTCAGGATCATAGCACTTGTATCCCTTCTGAGTGATAGAGTATCCAATGAACATAGCCTTAGTACTCTTTGCCTCCAGCTTGTTTCTCTGTTCTCCTGGAGTCATGACATAGCATACACACCCAAATACTCGTAGGTGATCAATAAAAGGCTTGCTCTTATTCAGCACCTCAAATGGAGACAGATTCTTCAGTATCTTGGTTGGGACCCGGTTGATGAGATAGCAAGCAGTCTGTACAGAATCTCCCCAAAAACGTTTTGGGACATTTGCATGAAACATCATCGACCTAGCAACCTCCATCAAGTGCCTATTCTTCCTCTCAGCTACACCATTCTGCTGTGGTGTGTAGGGACAACTGGTCTGATGCACAATCCCATGCTTGGCTAGATGACTCTTGAAGGCATTGCTGATGTATTCACCTCCGTTGTCTGATCTCAGTACCTTCACAGTAGCATTGTATTGATTAGATACATATGCTTGGAAGTTCATAAAGCTTCTAGCACCCTATCTTTAGATGGAAGCAATGTGAGCCATGTATACTTAGACTTCTCATCAATGAATGTCACAAAGTATTTATGGCTGTCTCTAGACATGCATGGAGCGGTCCACACATCCGAGTGAACTAGATCAAAGCAATGCTCATAAGTAGTCTCAGATGTTGGGAAAACAGTCCTACAATGCTTTCCTAATATGCATGCTTCACAATCCAAGTGATTGAATGACATATTAGGGATTATCAATTCAATGGCACGAGCATGAGGATGTCCTAATCTAGCATGCCAAGTAATACTATCAATCTTCTCAGCAGTACTACTCAAGCAAATAGAATCAAGGGATTAGAGGTCTTAGCCAAGTCGAGGTGGTATACTGATTCTTGCTGTCTCCTCTGCCAATGACTCTCCCAGTCTTCAAATCTTGAAACTCAACTTCATCAGGTCTGAATACTACTTGACAATCAAGATCAATGGTAGCTTTCTTCACAGATAATAGATTTGAAGTGAACTGAGGCATGTAGAAGGCAGCCGTGTCCTTCTCAAACAGTTTGAGCTTTCCCACTCCTTCTATTGGGATCATGGCACCATTAGCTATCATAACACTCCCTGTTGCAGCCTTGATCTCACTTATAAGCCTCCTATCACTGATCATATGATGACTTGCTCCAGAATCAATCACAATGGGTTTAGAGGCTCCGGATTGTATAGCATGCTTCTTGCTTGCTGCTAAGGCTTGTACATGTTCCATGAACACTCTCCATTCCTTCCTGGTGATACGATCATCAGCTCTACTCCCTTTCTCCTGCTCTTTTAACACCCCACTGTCTTCTACTGATTCCCCCATGTAGGCAGAGTAAGAACACTCTCCCACAACTCTCTTCCTACCCTTTCCTATGTTGATATAAGCTTTGGATAACATTCTGCACCTCCTCCTCTTCCGGAAGCCCTCACTCCTACTCCCGATTAGCCTCCATGAGCCCTCACTCCTACTCATGGTTAGCTTCTGGAAGCTCTCACTCCTACTCCCAGTTGGCTTTCATGAGCTCTCACTCCTACTCATGGTTAGCCTCTCATCATTTCTTATTATCTCATACGCCCCTCTTAGAACCATCTCCACCAGCCACCCATATGATGACTCCATACTCGCCAAGAGCTTCAAGACCATCTCTTGCTCTGGTGTAGCATCCCCATCCACATGGGATCTCAACCCTTGTAGTTCAAGCCCACAAGTGTTGTAGCTTCCTCACATGGTTATTGAACTCTTCTCTTCCTTGTTTAGCTTCACTGATCACCTTCTTGACTTCATACACTCTCCTAAGATTGATCTTGTTCTCATAAACATCTTCAATCTTCTCAAGCAGTATACTTTCTTCAAGACTAAAGCAATCTCCACTTGTTTCTCTTGCTGTCTGATCTTTCTCAGCAGCTTTACCCTTCAAAGACTCTTCCTTCTCATGGTTTCTCCAAACTCCACACCTTTTCAGAGTTGTTTTCATTTGTGAGAACCACCCCACTCATTCCCTCTCTCTTTCTTCTCTTCACGCCTTGTTGTACCAGATTGAAGCAGCTCCATTTCCTTTAGCCTAAAGCAACAACCTTTAGCCTAGATCTTCCCCCAAATGCTTCTAATCTCACACGCCAAGCTTAACCACAAGCTAGACCCCTCTTCTGACCTTGTCAAACACCTAAAGGGACTCCCTTGAGGCTGACTCTCCAAAAGAAACACCAACAGACACAAACTTGACTTTTAAAGGATCTAGCTCTTGAAAAACTCTCAAGAACTCTCAAGAACACTCAAGAACACTCAAGGACATTTAGGAAAACGAAATCACTCTCTCCTTTTAAAGTAACCTGGCTTGATACCATATTAGATTTTGTGATTTAAAGAGTGATTAAGTTTAATCTGAGAATTAAAGAGATTGGAGATTAAGAACAAGAGAGAGACTAGAGAGAGAGACTCAAAACTCCATTAATTAATTATGAGAGAGTTTACATAAGATATATACAAAAGGAAGAAGCATTTTCGAAATCATCTAAGGGGATAAGATAAGCATGTGTAGTCAAAGGCCAGGCTGTTAATCCCATGGCTGAGATTGCTCACATGCTTCTAATAGTGCTAAAGCACTCTTCTCCTTTCCAGCCAGTGACAGCCTGTCCAATTCTCCTCTCTTATCCCTTCCCATACTCAGATTAAGTGTAGACAACAACATAAGGTAACTCCTCCTTGCCATCCGAGTTACCCTGGTTACTATGGTAACTTCTTTAGTTACCACAGTAACAATAAAGTTACTGTGGTAAACTCTCCAAAGTTACTGTCTGCTCCAACTCTTTCCTCTCTCAATATATCAACTCTTTATTCTCTCATTCTCAACAATTACCCCATCTCAACACTCCCCTCCAAGCTTAACCATGTGGAACAAGTAAAGCTTGAAACATGAAGACCTCCCCCATCAAACAACCTCACCAAAGAAAAACCATTGGGAAAAACCTTGATGAGGGAAAAAGAGTGGAGACTCCATGGTTAAGGGGCTCAGCTCCTTAGGAGTAAGATCAATGAGTCCAAGCCTGCGATAGTATGGACTCCATTGTCTTCAATCTTGCTGCCTTGGTAAACACATCTGCAAGCTGATCTTCACTTCTTGTATAACATGGCAGAATCACTCCTAGGATAATCATCTGCCTCACCTTATGACAATCCACCTCTATGTGCTTTGTTCTCTCATGAAACACTGAGTTGGAGGCAATGTGGATAGCGGCTTGATTGTCACAATGCATAGTCATAGGAGCACTCTGCTCAATCTCTAGATGCTTCAAGATCCCCTTGATCCACACCAACTCGTTTGTCAGCTTCAACAGCTCTATACTCAGCTTCAGCACTTGAACAAGAGATAACTTCTGCTTCTTACTCTTCCAAGTAACCAAGTCCCTCCAATGAATGTACAATACCCAATAGTTGATCTCCTGTCCACTCTATCTCCTGCCCAATCAGCATCACAATACCCAACCACTTCTGTACTGCCATTACAGCCCATCCAAACTCCTGTCCAGCCATCCCACTCAAATACTTCAGTATCCTATCAACCATCTTCCAGTGATGGACTTTGGCGCCTGCATATGTTGACCTCATTGATTCACAGCAAAGCATATATCTGGCCTGGTAATAGTCAAGTAGATCAGCTGGCAACCATCTTCCTATACAGCTTAGCATCCTCAAACAACTGGTTCTCTTCAACCTCCCCCTCACGTAAGACTTATACCCCTCTTCAAGAGGTGTCTTGGCTACCTTTCCTCCAAGTACATCAGCCTCCTTCAACATATCCATTGTATACTTCCTTTGACACATAAACAACCCTCCTTGGATCTGCATATCTCAATCCCCAAGAAATACTTCATCTCTCCAAGTCTTGATATCAAACACAGACTTGAGAACTCCTTAGTGCTTTAATCCCAGCCTTATCACTCCCTGTGATAATCAAATCATCCACATATACCAGTATCACAATGATCCCTGATGGAGTAAACCAAAGTGAAGAGTGTATGATCCAGTTCAGACTTCCTGAATCCTCTCCCATTGAGAGTTGTACTCAGCTTTCTGTACCAAGCTCTAGGAGACTGCTCAGCCCATCTATTGCCTTCTTCAATCTCAAACATTTCCTGTTTTACTAGATGCTCGAAGACCAGAAGGAGGAAGCATGATACCTCATCTTCTAGCTCACCTTGTAAGAAAGCATTCTTCACATCCATCTGCCACAAATCCCACTCCAAGTTTGTTGCAATGGACAATACAATCCGAACTGTGTGCAGCTTAGCTACTGGTGCAAAGGTATCAATGTCATCCTCTCCATAGGTGTGTGTAAATCCTCTTGCCACCAGTCTAGTCTTCTTCCTACATATCAATCTGTCCATTTGCTAGATACTTGATTGTGAAGATCATCTACTAGGTACAGCCTTCTTTCCCGTAGGCAGCTCACTCTCATACCATGTATCATTCTGATCATAGCCCCTGCTTTCATCCCACTGATTCTTTCCATTCCTTGTCTAACATAGCTTCTTCATAAGTCCTTGGCACATAACCTCATCCAGACTAATCATAAAGGCATAATGCTCCTCTGGAAACATCAGCAAAGGAACACACGGCTTGAGAAGGATGCTCCACAGCATGGGCATTGTAGTACACTCTCGTGTTACCCAGTTGGAAGGATCCTCTTTATCCTGTGCTCCTCCTCAAGCTTGCACCTGATCTTCAGTTTGCACACTAGCCGGCTCCACTTGCCTTTCTTCTGAACTGGCCGGTCCGACTTGTTCTTCTCACTAACTGAACCTCATCTACTTCTCCACTAGACTGAACCTCATCCACTTCTCCACTAGACTGAACATTGTTCTCAACTTGATCATGAAGACCTGAATCCTCTTGGTTTTGCTCTTGCTCACCAGATTCAGTTCCATTCCCCCTCTCATGATCAAGAGGAGTTGTTCTTCCAGCTCCACCAGTCTGATTGGAAGACTCTCTCCTGCCGGGTTCCTGATCCTGGGACAACCCCTATCCCGAGCTTCTCCAACAAACACTCTCAGTATTGTTGCCTTATCAGATGGAGCTTGAGACAAATCCTTCATATTTCCCACTCCTTTTCTTCATAATAACCTTTTGTTCACAACAAACTTCACTTCTCTAGATACCATCACTCTCCTGCTTCAGGATCATAGCACTTGTAACCTTTCTGAGTGATAGAGTAACCAATGAACATAGCCTTAGTACTCTTTGCCTCCAGCTTGTTTCTCTGCCTCTCTGGAACCATGATAATAGCACACACCCAAAGACACGTAGGTGATCAATGACAGGTTGCTCTTGTTCAACACTTCAAATGGAGACAGATTCTTCAATATCTTGGTTGGAACCCGGTTGATGAGATAGCAAGCAGTCTGCACAGCATCACTCCAAAAACGTTTTGGGACATTTGCATGAAACTTCATTGATCTAGCAAACCTCCATCAAGTGCCTGTTCTTCTCTCAGCTACACCATTCTGCTGTGGTGTATAAGGACAGCTAGTCTGATGCACAATCCCATGCTTGGCTAGATGACTCTTGAAGGCATTGCTGATGTATTCACCTCCAATATCTGATCTCAGTATCTTCACAGTAGCATTGTATTGATTAGATACATATGCTTGGAAGTTCATAAATGCTTCTAGCACCCTATCTTAGATGGAAGCAATGTAAGCCAAGTATACTAGATTCTCATCAAGAATGTCACAAAGTACTTCTGGCTATCTCTAGACAAACAAGGAGCAGTCCACACATCTGAATGAACTAGATCAAAGCAATGCTCATAAGTAGTTCTGATGTGGAAAAACAGTCCTACAATGCTTTCCTAATATGCATGCTTCACACTCGAAGTGATTAATGACATATTAGAATTATCAATTCAATAGCACGAGCTGAGGATGACCCAATCTAGCATGCCAAGTAATACTATCAATCTTCTCATAAGTACTACTCAAACACATAGAATCAAAGGGTTTAGAAATCTTAGCCAATTGGAGCTTGTATAGATTATTCTTGCTGTCTCCTCTCCCAAGGACCCTTCCAGTCTTCAAATCTTGGAAACTCAACATCATCTGGCCTGAATACTACTTGACAGCCAAGATCAATCGTGGCTTTCCTCACAGATACCAGATTTGAAGCAAACTGTGGCATGTAGAAGGCATCTGAGTCTTTGTCAAATAGCTTGAGCTTTCCAACCCCTTCTATGGAATCCTATCTCCATTGGCTATCATCACACCCCCAGTGGCTTTCTTTACATCACTCATTAAGCTTCTATCACTAATCATGTGATGACTTGCTCCAGAATCAACATGATGGGTTTGTTGGATGTGGATGCTTTGGCAGGAGCACCTTGTCTCCGGGTCGTAGCCAAAGCATACACATACTGACAAACTCATCCCATTCATCCTTTGTGACACGCTCATCCGCTCCTTTGGTCTCTAGATTCCTCATGACCCCACTGCTCTCTTGATTACTCCAAATCTCACAGCTTCCCAAAGCTGTCTTTACCCATCTTGGCCAAACCCACTTGTTTTCTTCTTGAATCTTCACTGCTCCACTAGATTCGTGCTTCATATCATGTTCCACCAGAGAATCTAAATAAACCAGCCACAAAAGAATAGACAACACACATACCCAGAAACCTCAATAATCCCAAGAACACTCAAGAACACTCTGATTTTGAGAAAAGAAATCACACTCACCCCCTTTTTGCCAACCTGGCTCTGATACCATATACACTTTTGTGTATTAGAGCATGATTCAAATAATCAGAGATAATCAGATGAAAAGATTAAAGAGATTAAGAAATTTAGTGAGAGAATAAAGAGAGAGACTCAAAACTCCATTAATTATTAAAGATGAGGTTACAACATATTTATGTGAGAGAGACAATACATTTCGAAATCATAAGATAAGAAAGAGTTCAGAGCATGTGTAGTCAAAGAGAGCCATCCAAAAGCATCCAATGGGAGTCTTCACATGCTTGATCCCTTGGCATCTTTTACTAGATGCTGTCTACTTTACAGCCGTCTCCAGCCTCTCTAGCTTGAGGAAACCTTATCCAGACTGCTCCTTCCTTATCCAAGAGCTCCTTGGTCGTGGGTAACTCTCCAAAGTGAATCAAGATCACTTTCCAAGCTTTAACTGAGTTACCACAGTAAAACTAAAGTTACTGTGGTAAAACTCCAAAGTTACTGTATGCCTCAATCCTCTTTCTCTATCAATGTCTCCTCTCTTTATTACCCCATCTCAACAGTAAGAAGCTTGATTTTGATACATAAAGTAATGGAGTGAATAAATCTCATAGGAGTTAGGATGAAGAACCTATCCCACTTTCAAATCAGGTGATCCCACTTTTCGTGTTTGGGAATATGACAGCTTCTTTGTCATTCTAATCAAACCAAATGAATCGCGATGTAAGAAGCTTGATTTTGATAATAAAGTAATGGAGAATCACTAGGAAGTTGAAGAAATCTCATTAGTTGAGTTAGGATGAAGAGCTATCCCACTTTCAAATCAGGTGATTCCCAGTTTTCCTGTTTGGGAATATGACAGCTTCCTTGTCATTCTAATAGAACCAGGATGAATCTCGATGTAAGAAGCTTGATTTTGATACATAAAGTAATGGAGAATGACTAGGAAGTTGAATAAATCTCATTGGAGTTAGGATGAAGAAGCTATCCCACTTCAAATCAGGTG
>NW_022610324.1:0-19636 GCF_000309985.2 Brassica rapa | reverse complement strand
AACCAGCAGTAAGCCATGACTAAGAGTATAGCTAGTACTTGATGGTGTGGACCATAGTATGAGCTTGGGTGTTATTAAAAGGAAGGCCGTGTGTGATCGGATCATGGGTAATATCACGCCCCAATCCTGAGTAGGATTGTGGGACGGCCATGGTCGAGGAAACGTACAAGCCAGTCTTAGGACATCAAGGCAACCGTTCCATGGCGAGAAAGATAGTTAAGGACAAAAGGAACTTAGACTTAACCTTATATAAGCTAAGAGACAGCTAGGACGAGTAAAGACGGTAACTGGACAAAGTGGACGAGTAGCTCGACCAGCTCAATGAAGCTAGGTTTAGTTCACTCCAGCTCAGTCCCTACTAAGTCAGCTCCACTAGCTGGACTACTAGCTCACCCAGCTGAGGCAGCTGAGAGTCAGCTCACCTCAGCTAGTAACAGACTGTTTGGGCTTTAGGCGATGGTCCGGGTCCGGGTCAGTGGCGGGCTGTGAGGTCCGGCCATGAGGCCATGGGCTGTGGGTCTTTGGGCAAGGCCGTGGGCTAAGTCCATGAGGCTTAGGGCGTGGGTTGGGCTTGTGACCGACCCCAAACCAACCAGAAAGGGCAAAGGGATGCAAGTGGCCGAAGGGGACAACCCTTGGCCGATGGCTGCATTTGCTAGCAAGTCGTGCCTGTTCGTGGGGCAAGACTTACCCCCTCGTTTTCTATAAATATGGGGGCTCTCCTGTCGATTTCATTATCCAATTCCAGAGTAAAATACTCAGAGAAAAACGTAGAGAGAAAGAAAGAGAGAAAGAGAGAGTTCCGGCCAAGAGAAAGGCCGATGTGTTGGTGGTTGTGTGTTCCGGCGCCTCTGATCATGTGGGAACTAACTCCGGTCAAGAATGGAGGATCAAGACAAGGAGAAGAGCATGGAGAACCCAGACGTGGTTCACAGGTATGTGAGGCCGTGGCTCCATCAGACCAGACGGACGGTCCATGCAACCGCACCGCGGCTCTGCTCGGTTCCTAAGTCCCATCCGGATCTCCTTATCTGTTTTCAATTCGTTCTCTTCTCTTCTCTCTGGTTAAACACGAAAGGTGTGTTTTGAGTCCAAGGGACACGTCCCTAGGCTTTGGCCGAACATAATCAAACCGCTAGTCTAGACACGGGTCGGTTAGTCGGATGATCCGATCGCCCATGACTGGCGTTTAGGACGAACGGTTGGGAATGACCCAAAGGGCATGAGTTGTTGAAGAGTCATGAGTGTCCAAAGGTTGTGAGTTGCAAAGGGTGTCAGTGACAAAAAAGGTACGAGATACCAAAGGTTACGAACATCAAAAGGTACGAGGACCAAGAGGCACGAATGGCCAAAGGGTGCATGTTCCAAACGGTGTCTTTCGGGACAGGTTGGGACCGATCCTTATGGATCAGCCTATGGCTTGTCTAGTTCAGACAAGGTCACGGTTTGTCTAAGCCAAGATAGTGTCGCAAGGTCTGACCGGTTGCTAAGCCTTCCGGATTAGGCTTGAGGCTTACTCGGCCGATTGGATCCAGGCCTAAGGCCGGATCAGGTAAGGAAGTCCGTTGGGCCTATGAGCCGGACTTCATTGGCCGGTCGCACCTAGATTCTATCGGTTAGACGGATTGGTCTTTGGGGACGATCCGGATCTGTTTGTGTGTCCTGTTTATCTATTCTTGACTATCTATCTGATTCTAAGTCAAGGGGTGGTTTGTTGAATGACTTAGGATACGGTAGAAGGTTTATCTAAGTTCTAGGAACCAAGCCAAGCATTTTAGAATCAATCCGTTCTATTCTCGGTTATGATTAAATGCTTATCTGGTTGTGGTTTCAGGGAACTAAGGATGGTTCTGGTCAAGCCAAGGAGCCGTGAAGGCTCGGTCAGTGAGAGGCTGTGTAACGTGTGGTTAGATGATGCTAGGGATGAACTAGTGATGTGTCTATGAGACTGTTAAGAAGTTGTGTATTGAATCTCATGTTTCTAAGTAATACAAGCTAACACATTATTATTCCGCTGTGCAATCTGTTCCTTTGTTTATGAACCTCATATTCGAATATGACTTAGTAAATAAAAGACTTAAAATGGATAAAACAAGCAAAGAAATTAATCAGTAAGCCTGCGGACTCCATCAGGTCGAGAGGCCAGGGTTCGGGTATTACAAGTTGGTATCAGAGCATGTTGATTCTAGGATAGTTGGGTTATGTAGTCCACACACACACACACACACACACACACACACACACGCAGCCAACTGATTAGGTCTCACGGTGAGGTTTGATTGCTTAGTCTAGGGATTGTTTTGTTCTGTTTATGTTTAGTATGATTCGTACTAACATTGTCTGAATCCTTAGGCTGGAAAAAAGCAAATCGGGAAGTCCCGAAGGAGTAAGAAAACGGCCGGTCAGTCGTCAAGTGGCCATGGACGGAACCAATCTGTTCGGATTGCAAAACCGATCCGGCCGCGGCTGACACTAGAGATGTGTTTGCCAACTGATCAGGCTAACCTTACGGGGACGCAACGGGATGGTCAGGAACATCAGGAGAGTGATGAGGAAGTGGAATCCTCGAACGCTAACAGCGATGGTGACCAGCATGAGAGAGTGGCCGATGTGAACGGCTAATGTGCCCGCAACACTGTCCAAAGAGGACTTGTTAGAGGCCATGAAGGTAATGAGGACTCAGGTGGCGGCTATGACCCAACTGTTCACGCCACTAGTGAACTCCTCGGTTGGCCAGGCTACGCATGTGGCTACGACCACCCCCAACACCAATGGTCCAGTTATGGAAACGGTTGAGGTGATCGAGATCGATCCACCGGAAAAGTCTGAAAAGAAGGTTGACTATCTGAGTCTGCTTCAACATTTATCCAGGTTGGGTACGAAGCATTTCTCCGGTAGCACCCCTATTGTGGCAGACGAGTGGAGGAGTAGGATGGTCCAAAACTTTCAATCAACCCGCTGTCCAGAGGATTATAGGCGAGACATTGCGGTTCACTTCCTGGAAGGGACACGCATAACTGGTGGCTTGCAGTGGACAAGCGCACCAATGGGAGTCTTGAAAGTTTTTGCGGACTTTGAAGTTGAATTCAACCGCAAATACTTCCCTGCTGAGGCTTGGGATCGTCTGGAAGCTCAGTTTCTAGATTTGGCCCAAGGCCGCAGGACCGTACGAGAGTACGAAGAAGAGTTCAACTGGCTCAGACGGTTTGTTGGAAGAGAGCTGGAGGACGAGGCAGTCCAGGTCCGTAGGTTCATCCGAGGCCTAAGGCCAGAACTGAAGACCCATTGCTCGATCCGCACTTTCAACACCGTCGGAGAAGTGGTGGAACGGGTGGCTTTGCTAGAGTCTAACTTGGCTGAAGAAGATAAGCTTAATGCTAAGTCACAGTCTGGCCCGTCGGGCAAGACAAATGATAAAAAGAGGAAGTGGGACCAGGTGGACGGAGGTAAGGCCTCTGGTGGCCGACCTACATGTCCCAAGTGTGGAAAGAATCATCCCGGTGAGTGCTGGAAGGCCATGGGGGCTTGTGTGCGATGTGGCAGCATGGATCACACGATCCAAAACTGCACTCGACCAAACCGATTCTCAGACTAGTCCAGTTGCAGCGGCTCCGTGACTTGCTTTCTATGTGGCAAGACTGGACACTACAGGTTGGACTGTCCTAAGCTACAAGGAGGACAAGGGAAGGGTCGTGGAGACACAGGCAAGTCGACCACAACACCAAGGGTGTATGAGCTGTCCCGGGACGACGGCGCTTCTGGATCGTTTGATTCGATCTCTGGTAATTCCTAAATTTTTCTTTTTACGTTCAAGTAGAAAATGCTTGGTCTAGAACCTAGAATGTCTAGGGAATTCTGATGGGGGTCTCTGTTAGGAACCCTCATGATTGGTGGTGTGGAAACCCACGTACTTTTCGACACAGGGGCTACACATAGTTTTGTGAGTCCGGGACTGGTCGGAAAGGGTCTGTTCTGTCTGGACGCTGGAGATAATTTTGGGATAGTGAGGGCGGCCGGAGGGCAAGCCATGAACTCACTAGGTCTCATGTCAAATATCCCAGTGTCAATACAGGGAAAGGTATTCCCTGTGGATTTGGTCTGTGTCCACCCAAAGAATCACGAAGTGATCCTAGGTATGGACTGGTTGGGAAAGTATCGGGCCACTCTCGATTGCCATAGAGGTTGTGTGCAATTGGAGACTGGGCTTCATCCGATCCAGTACCAATGTCTGTGTCCGGCTCAAGAAAAGTAGTGGTTTCAGCAGTTCGAGCGATTCGAATGTTGGAACAGGGTTGTCAGTCCTTTTTGGCTACAATTACAACTACAGAGCCGGGCAGTTCTGTCTGTCTGAAAAACCTTTCAGAGGGTTCGTTGGTGTCGAAGTTCCCAGATGTGTTCCAGGTACCACAGGGTGTCCCCCCTGATAGGTCGGATCCATTTACGATTGAACTAGAGCCAGGGACAACTCCGCTGTCCAAGAGTCCGTACCGAATGGCTCCGGCCGAGATGGCTGAGCTAAAGAAGCAATTAGAAGAATTCCTGGACAAGGTTCATACGTCCAAGTAGCTCCCCTTGGGGTGCACCAGTCCTCTTTGTGAAAAAGATGGATGGTAGCATGCATCTGTGCATCGACTATCGAGGGTTGAACAGGGTCACTGTGAAGAACAAGTACCTGTTGCCCAGGATAGACGAGCTGTTGGATCAACTCAAAGGAGCCAAGTGGTTTTCCAAGATTGATTTGGCTTCAGGGTATCATCAGATCCCTATAGAGCCAAATGATATTAGGAAGACGGCATTTAGGACCAGGTACGGTCATTACGAGTTCGTAGTGATGCCGTTCGGTCTGACCAATGCACCTGCCGCTTTCATGAAAATGATGAACAGCGTGTTCCGGGATTTCTTGGATGAATTTGTGATCATCTTCATTGATGATATCCTAATTTATTCCAAGGATGAGGAATCTCATAGGAAACACTTAAGAGCCGTGCTGGAACGATTACGAGAACGCAAACTCTATGCCAAACTCAATAAATGCAGTCTTTGGCAGAAGAGTATTGGGTTCCTCGGCCATATTGTTTCCGACCAGGGCATCTCAGTGGATCCAGAGAAGATCAGGGCAATCAAGGATTGGCCCCGACCACGCAGTGCCACATAAGTCAGAAGCTTCTTAGGGCTGACAGGTTACTATAGGAAGTTTGTGAAAGGATTCGCAAGCTTGGCTCAGCCTATGATGCAGTTGACTGGGAAGGACGTTAAGTTCACATGGGCTGAAGAGTTTGAGGGATGTTTATCCGCACTTAAGGACATGCTGACTAGCGCACCCGTCCTGGTGCTTCCGGAGGCCGATCAACCATATGTGGTCTATACGGACGCGTCCACACTGGACTAGGTTGCGTGTTGACCCAGCATGGGAAGGTCATTGCCTATGCGTCCAGGCAGTTGAGAAAACATGAGGGAAACTACCCCACCCATGATCTCGAAATGGCTGTGGCAGTATTCGCCTTAAAGATTTGGCGATCATACTTGTATGGCGCCAAAGTTCAGATACTTACGGACCATAAGAGTCTTAAGTGTATATTCACCCAGCCTGAGTTAAACTTAAGGCAGAGGAGGTGGATGGAATTCGTAGCTGACTACGATTTGGACATCACCTATTATCCGGGAAAGGCTAATCTGGTAGCAGATGCTTTGAGCCGGAAGAGGGCTGATGTATCGGCCGAACGGGAGGCGGACGACCTGGACGGTATGGTCCGTGCTATGCGGCTGAATGTGCTGACTGAGGTAACCGAAGCTTTGGGGTTGGAGGCGGTTAACCAAGCCGACCTGCTTACTCGAATCCGGTTGGCTCAAGGTAAGGACGAGAACCTGAATACGGTTGCTCAAAATGATAGGACGGAGTACCAGACTGCAAAGGATGGTACCATCCTAGTAAACGATCAGATCAGTGTTCCTAATGATAGAAGTCTAAAGGAAGAGATTATGAGGGAGGCTCATAAGTCCAAATTCTCGGTTCATCCTGGTGCAACCAAGATGTACCAGAACCTTAAGAAATTCTATCATTGGATCCGTATGAAGGCAGATGTCGCGGAGTGGGTGGCCAAGTGTTCCACTTTCCAACTCATCAAAGCAGAACATCAAGTGCCTAGTGGGTTATTGCAAAGCTTGCCTATTCCGGAATGGAAATGTGATCACATCACAATGGACTTTGTGACCGGGTTCCCTACCACGAGGAGTAAGAAAGATGCGGTTTTGGTTGTGGTTGATCGCCTAACCAAATCAGCACACTTTCTGGCTATCAAGAAGTCGGATGGGGTCGACCAGATTGTACGTATGTACATTGATGAGATCGTCAGACTACGTGGTGTGCCGGCAAGCATAGTTTCAGATAGGGATTCAAGGTTTACATCTTACTTCTGGAAAGCTTTCCAAAAAGCTTTAGGAACAAGAGTGAACATGAGTACAGCCTATCACCCACAGACTGATGGACAGTCGGAACGTACGATCCAGACGTTGGAAGATATGTTGCGAGCATGTGTTTTAGACTGGGGTGATTCCTGGGAAAAACATCTACCTCTAGTAGAATTTGCTTACAACAATAGTTTCCATAGTAGTATTGGCATGTCGCCATACGAAGCTCTGTGTGGGCGTCCATGCAGGACACCCTTGTGCTGGACCCAAGTTGGGGAATGCAGCATGATTGGTCCGGAGATTGTCGAAGTGACAACCGAAAAGATCAAGTTCTTGAGGGACAAGATGAGACAGGCACAAGATCGCCAAAAGAACTATGCAGATCGAAGAAGGAAAGATCTCGAGTTTCAAGTAGGTGACTTGGTGTATCTCAAAATGATTACCTTCAAAGGACGAGTCCGAATTTCCGGGAGACGGAAGTTAGATCCGAGATACTTGGGGCCGTTCAAGATCATTGAAAGGGTTGGTATGGTGGCCTACAAGTTGGACTTGCCGGCCAAGATGGATGCATTTCATAATGTGTTCCATGTCTCCCAACTCTGGAAATGCCTGACGGACCAATACATCGCTCTTCCTGCCATTCCAGACGATCTTGGTAAGAACCTAACCTTGGAAACGAGGCAAGTTCGAATCATAGATAGGATGGAAAAAGCAACAAGGAAGAAGACAGTCTAGATGGTCAAGGTCGTCTGGGACTGTAATGGTCAGGATATAATCACTTGGGAAACCGAAGCTAGAATGAAAGCAGAGTACCCAGAGTGGTTGGATCAGTTTGTTTCTGAGGAAGCATTCGATTCAGATTTGAGGACGAATCCATCCCAAGGGGGGGGAGACTTGTCACGCCCCCAATCCTGAGTAGGATTGTTGGGACGGCCATGGGTCGAGGAAACGTACAAGCCAGTCTTAGGACATCAAGGCAAGCATTCCATGGTCGAGAAAGAAGGTTAAGGACATAAGGAAACTTAGACTTAACCTTATACAAGCTAAGACACAGCTAGGACGAGTAAGACGGTAACTGGATGAAGTGGACGAGTAGCTCGACCAGCTCAATGAAGCTAGGTTTAGTTCACTCCAGCTCAGTCCCTACTAAGTCAGATCCACTAGCTGGACTACTATCTCACCCAGCTGAGGCAGCTGAGAGTCAGCTCACCTCAGCTAGACGGACTGTTCGAGCTTTAGGCCGATGGTCCGGGTCCGGGTCAGTGGCGGGCTGTGAGGTCTGGCCATGAGGCCATGGGCTGTTGGGTCTTTGGGCAAGGCCGTGGGCTAAGTCCATGAGGCTTGGGGCGTGGGTTGGGCTGGTGACCGACCCCAAACCCAACCAGAAAGGGCGAAGGGATGCAAGTGGCCGAAAGAGGACAACCCTTGGCCGATGGTGCCCATTCGCTAGCAAGTCGTGCATGTTCGTGGGGCAAGACTTACCCCCTCGTTTTCTACAAATATGGGGGCTCTCCTGTCGATTTCATTATCCAATTCCAGAGTAAAATACTCAGAGAAAAACGTAGAGAGAAAGAAAGAGAGAAAGAGAGAGTTCTGGCCAAGAGAAAGGCCGAGTGTGGTGGTGTTGTGATGGGCCGTGGCTCATCAGACCAAACAGATGGTCCATGCGACCGCACCGCGGCTCTGCTCGGTTCCTAAGTCTCATCCAGCTCTCCTTATCTGTTTCAATTTGTTTCTCTTCTCTTCTCTCTGGTTAAACACGAAAGGTTGTGTTGGTTGAGTCCAAGGGACACGTCCCTACGCTTTGGCCTAACATAATCAAACCGCTAGCCTAGACACGGGTTGGTTAGTCCGATGATCCGATCGCACCATGACTGGGCGGTTAGGATGAACGGTTGGGAATGACCCAAAGGGCACGAGTTGTCAAGAGTCATGAGTGTCCAAAGGTTGTGAGTTTCCAAAGGGTGTCAGTGACCAAAAGGTACGAGATACAAAAGGTTACGAACATCAAAAGGTACGAGGACCAAGAGGCACGAATGGCCAAAGGGTGCATGTTCCAAACAGTGTCTTTCGGGACAGGTTAGGACCGATCCTTATGGATCAGCCTATGGCTTGTCTAGTTCAGACAAGGTCACAGTTTGTCTAAGCCAAGATAGAGTTGCAAGGTCTGACCGGTTGCTAAGTTTTCTGGATTAGGCTTGAGGCTTACTCGGCCGATTGGATCCAGGCCTAAGGCCGGATTAGGTAAGGAAGTCCGTTGGGCCATTGAGCCGGACTTCATTGGCCGGTCGCACCTAGATTCTATCCGGTTAGACGGATTGGTCTTTGGGGACGATCCGGATCTGTTCGTGTGTCCTGTTTATCTATTCTGGACCATCTATCTGATTCTAAGTCAAGGGGTGGTTGGTTGAATGACTTAGGATACGGGTAGATAGGTTCATAATTTTTATGATTATGTTGACTGAGGTTTATCTAAGTTCTAGGAACCAAGCCAAGCATTGTAGAATCAATCCGTTCTATTCTCGGTTATGATTAATTCTTATCTGGTTGTGGTTTCAGGAACTAAGGATGGTTCTGGTCAAGCCAAGGAGCCGTGAAGGCTCGGTCAGTGAGAGGCTGTGTAACGTGTGGTTAGATGATGCTAGGGATGAACTAGTGATTGTCTATGAGACTGTTAAGAAGTTGTGTATTGAATCTCATGTTTCTAAGTAATACAAGTTAACACATTATTATTTCGCTGTGCAATCTGTTCCTTTGTTTATGAACCTCATATTCGAATATTACTTAGTAAATAAAAGACTTAAAATGGATCAAACAAGCAAAGAAATTAATAAGTAAGCCTGCGGACTCCATCAGGTCGAGAGGCCAGGGTTCGGGTTTTACAGGTAAGGATGGACGACCTGATCCATAGATGATGGATCAAGGTGTCTGATCTGATTGATCAAAGGATGCACCGGTGGTAAGAGGAGGACTGATCGGCTTCGTTGGACATGGTTCATGGCGGTTAGGTAGGTACGTGTGAAGACTCATCAGTTCTGGGTCATGTGGGGTGGTGGTTGATTGATTCAGGATCTGATGGGCGTTGTTAGTCCATGAGCTGGACTTGGTATCATAAGTTGATAAGGCAAAAGGATGTGGGACAGTGCATGAGCCGGTAAGGGCCAGATGCATGTCCTTAGCTGTTTGAAGACTTCTCAAGGGTTACTTATGTCTGTGGGGATGGTTGGCTGAATGACTAAGTACCTAAGGGAGTTGTTTTGTGTGTGTAAAGGAGCTGGACGCAGCATATGGCAGCTGGCCATAGCTCGGTCCTAGCTCAGTTCGAGTGTGACATCTCGATCAGCTGGTCTATGAGTTCATTCAGCTAGAGTAGCTGGGCCGATGAGCTAACAAGCTCCGTGGATGTGGCAAAGGTATGATCTAGCAATGTTGCATAGATCTAGATAGAATGGTTAGGGAAATGGAACCTCAGATTTGTCTGACTTGGTTCATGTTCAGAATCAACCTTGGAGCTAGCTGGTAGTTGAGTATACTAACCATTAGCTTAGGTGATTCGACCGGACAAGTATTAGACTGGATTTAGTCCAATGGATGATAAATGTTATTCTCCTGTGCATAAGTTGAAATGATCTAAGCTAGGGAATGACTAAGGTAGTCTTGAGCTAAGATCTGAGTTAGCCCTCGCCTATGGGCGATGTTTTTAAATAAAAGGCAAACTTTTTAGAGGTTCGGTCAGTGTATTGACCGAGCGACGTGAGGCATCGACCGCGGCCTAGTCGGCCGGGATCGGGTCTTACATGGTCCTTGGACTCAGCACGCTAGCCCTTCCCGTGGACTGTTTGGGTGTTTTTGGCCCACGTGGGCTGTCTGTTCAGTACACACATGACGTCCGTGGGTGTCCGCCAGCACTGTAGCATCCCTGATCCTGGATAGGATCGTCCGGATAGGCCTTAGTGCGAGGAGACGCACCAGTCACGTCACATGACCTATAGACAAGCGTGTCATGGTCCAAAACGTGGTTAAGGGAATCAGGTAACTGGAACTTAACCAAAATAAGGCAGAGGCAAGCTCAAAGGAGCTGGAAAAGCGAGCTGGTAGCTAGACGAGATCCACGTGAAGCTCGATGAAGTGGGTGATCAGAATGGATCATGGGAGAACTAAGTCTAGGTCTGGAAATAGACCAAGGGACTTAGAAGGATTGAAGAAGATAAAGGAAGCAAGCTGCGAACACAGTGATACCAGCTGGGCGGGGGGATGCAGTAAGCAAGCTCGACCAGCTAGGTGAAGTGTAGTGCAGCTCGATGTAGCTCACTGAAGTGTAGGTCAGCTCCCTGAGCTGGATGGTCAAGCTCACTCTGCTGGGTAAGCTGGGGATCAGCTCAATTCAGCTGGACTGAGTGTTCAAGTCATGGGCAGTTGGGCCAGGTCCGGACAGTGACCGGGCCATATGGGCGACCCGTGTGTGCCGATGGGCTGGTTGGCTCTTGGGATTGAGCCAGGAGCTTGGGCAATACGTGTGGGCTTGTTTTGGACATGTCCAGGAGTGGTTTGGCAGTTCCAGGACGTCTGGTAACTGCCATAGGCGAAAGGGTGCAATCTGTACCATTGATTAAATCAATGGCCAGAAATGATACCGAAAGGGTGCAACCTTTGGAAAGGTAACTGCCCTTTCTTCTATAAAGGCAGGCAAGTACGTGTCTTTGCAGGCACGCCAGGGCTTCCTCCTACACCCTGAAACACAAAGAAAAACAGAGAAAATACAGAGAGTTGGTCGGATCCAACATCCAACCCCAAAAGTGGTGTGAAGGCCACAAAGAGGCAGTTTCGGGAGAGATCAGGTGGGAAGCTATGAACGACCCTTTGATTGGTTTTGTTTCATGTTTAAATCAACCAAATCATCCTCCAGGGCCTGAGAATACACGCAAATAGTCAGGGAAGAAGAGGGATGGCCGGATTCCACTTCCTATGGCCAAGAGAGCCTTAAGGAGAGAGGTGTGTAGGAAGACAGTTTCATGGGAGTTAGGAACGACCCTGTCATGGAGTTTGTTCATGGATGCCCACGTCCTAGGCTTCCTTTATGTCTTGGGAACACACGAAAAAATCCAGGAGAGAAGGGAGAAGGTCGGACTCCACTCCCAATGGCATAGACAGCCTTGAAGGCGGATGCAGTGCAGAAGTCAGTTTCATGGGAGTTCAAGCGAAGAGATGAGCGACCCTTGCCTGGATCTTATCATTACTGTAAGTATATGATAAGGGCTTGATAAGAGATGATGGAGGCGTGCTTTGGAGGATCATGGACGTCCATGATAAGGGAAGGCACATGATCTAATCAGATCATGTATAAGGTAACCGGTTTATGATTACTTTTCGGTTTATCTTTATGTCTCTTGTGGAACTGGGTCTGGCCAAGCATGGCACGCCCTTGAAAACTACATATAATGTGATGTGATCTAAGGATCTAGTAGTTGAGGAAGGGGCCGGATCATAGTTGGTACAACTCGTCCATATGGTGTGATGGACGTATGCAATGCATCGGCCATACTATATGGGGCGGCACATGGGAACTGGGTTTGTGTTGATCACGGCCTGATCCATCAGAGGGTGATCTATGTATGGGTATGATTGGCCATGATCATAATCCAGGGGTGAAGAGTCGTGACCTTTCACCAAGGTAGTTATGCATGACAGTTAACCGAGTAAATGGAAACTGTTGTGGGACAGCGGTAGTGGCCGCATGAGGAGAAGGCCGTGTGTCATCTGGTCTTGGCAAGGATAGACGACCTGAACCATAGGTGATGGATAAAGGTGTCTGATCTGATTGATCAAAGGATGCACCGGTTGTAAGGGTAAGATTGATCGGGTTCATTGGGACATGGTTCCATGGCCGGTTAGGTAAGTGTGAAGACTCATCAGTTCTGAGTCATGTGGGGTGGTTGGTTGATTGACTTAGGATCTGATGGGCATTATTAGTCCATGATAGGACTTGGCTCCAGGGGAGCATACGCTTAAGACTTGATAGCACTGAACCATGGCCTTGGCCGGTTCAGGGGTGATGTCCATGGCCTTGGCCGGACTGATCATGATCGGGATCCACATGATCTGGGTCGATTCATTGGATTCCGATTATGGGAATCTATTAGTTGGGATTTATCATGAGTTTTCATGAATTTTAATTAATTTTTGGAGCACTTTTGAAAGTGGCCAGAAATGTAGCTGAAGACTTCCCAAAAGTACTTTGTCTGTGGGGATGGTTGGCTGAATGACTAAGAACTGAAGGGGAGAGTATATGCAGGTATAAGAGAGCTGTACGAGTAGACGGAGAGCTGGTCGAAGCTACCTCACAGCTCTATCAGCTGGGTCGAGAGTGATGGAACCTCAAGTGAAGTGGTTCAGCTCAGCTAGCTGGATGAGCTAGCTAAACAGCTAAGTCAGCTGGGACAATGAGCTAACAAGCTCCGTGGATGTGGCAAAGGTATGATCTAGCAATGTTGCCTAGATCTAGATAGAATGGTTAGGGGAATGGAACCTCAGATTTGTATGCCTTGATTTGGGTTCGGGATTTGACCTTGGAGCTAGCTGGTAGTTGAGTATACTAACCATTAGCCGAGGTGATTCGACCAGGCATGTATTATATTGGCTGTAGACCAATGGTTAAGTAGAGAATATCCGCTGCGTATGAGTTGAAATGATCTAAGCTAGGGAATGACTGAGGTAGTCTTAAGCTAAGGTGTAAGTTAGCCCTCGCCTGTGTGCGATAATATAGATAAAGGGCAAAATTTTGAGAGGTTCGGTCAGTGTATGGACCAAGCGACGTGAGGCATCGACCGTGGCCTAGTCGGCTGGGATCGGGTCTTACAAGCAGACCCACGGACGTCCGTGGCTGTCTGTGGCTGTCCGTCAGCACACACAGGACTGTCCCGCCCCCAATCCTGAGTAGGATTGTTGGGACGGCCATGGTTCGAGGAAACGTGCAAGCCATGTCTTAGGACATCAAGGCAAGCGTTCCATGGTCGAGAAAGAAGGTTAAGGACATAAGGAAACTTAGACTTAACCTTATACAAGCTAGGAGACAGCTAGGACGAGTAAGACGGTAGCTGGACGAAGTGGACGAGTAGCTCGGCCAGCTCAATGAAGCTAGGTTCAGTTCACTCCAGCTCAGTCCCTACTAAGTCAGCTCCACTAGCTGGACTACTAGCTCACTCAGCTGAGGCAGCTGAGAGTCAGCTCATCTCAGCTAGACGGACTGTCCGGGCTTTAGGCCGATGGTCCGGGTCCGGGTCAGTGGCGGGCTGTGAGGTCCGGCCATGAGGCCATGGGCTGTTGGGTCTTGGACAAGGCCGTGGGCTAAGTCCAGGAGGCTTGGGCGTGGGTTGGGCTTGTGGCCGACCCCAAACCCAATCAGAAAGGGCGAAGGGATGCAAGTGGCCGAAAGGGGACAACCCTTGGCCGATGGTGCCCATTCGCTAGCAAGTCATGCCTGTTCGTGGGGCAAGACTTACCCCCTCATTTTCTATAAATATGGGGGCTCTCTGGTCGAATTCATTATCCAATTCCAGAGAAAAATACTCAGAGAAAAACGTAGAGAGAAAGAAAGAGAGAAAGAGAGGGTTCCGGCCAAGAGAAAGGCCGATTGTGGTGGTGTTGTGTTCCGGCGACTCTGATCGTTTGAGGACTAACTCCGGTCAAGAATGGGAGATCAAGACAAGGAGAAGAGAAAGGAGAACCCAGACATGGTTCACAAGGTATGTGATGGGCCGTGGCTCCATCAGACCGAACGGACGGTCCATGCGACCGCACCGCGGCTCTGCTCGGTTCCTAAGTACCATCCGGGTCTCCTTATCTGTTTCAATTCGTTTCTCTTCTCTTCTCTCTGGTTAAACACGAAAGGTTGTGTTGGTTGAGTCCAAGGGACACGTCCCTAGGCTTTGGCCGAACATAACCAAACCGCTAGCCTAGACACGGGTCGGTTAGTCGGATGATCCGATCGCACCAAGACTGGGCGGTTAGGACGAACGGTTGGGAATGACCCAAAGGGCACGAGTTGTCAAGAGTCATGAGTGTCCAAGAGGCACGAATGGCCAAAGGGTGCATGTTCCAAACGGTGTCTTTCGGGACAGGTTAGGACCGATCCTTATGGATCAGCCTATGGCTTGTCTAGTCAAGACAAGGTCACGGTTTGTCTAAGCCAAGGTAGAGTCGCAAGGTCTGACCGGTTGCTAAGCCTTCCGGATTAGGCTTGAGGCTTACTCGGCCGATTGGATCCAGGCCTAAGGCCGGATCAGGTAAGGGAGTCCGTTGGGCCATTGAGCCGGACTCCATTGGCCGGTCGCACCTAGATTCTATCCGGTTAGACGGATTGGTCTTTGGGGACGATCCGGATCTGTTCGTGTGTTCTGTTTATCTATTCTGGACTATCTATCTGATTCTAAGTCAAGGGGTGGTTGGTTGAATGACTTAGGATACGGTAGGTAGGTTCATACGTTTTATGATTATGTTGACTGAGGTTTATCTAAGTTCTAGGAACCAAGCCAAGCATTGTAGAATCAATCCGTTCTATTCTCGGTTATGATTAATGCTTATCTGGTTGTGGTTTCAGGAACTAAGGATGGTTCTGGTCAAGCCAAGGAGCCGTGAAGGCTCGGTCAGTGAGAGGCTGTGTAACGTGTGGTTAGATGATGCTAGGGATGAACTAGTGATTGTCTATGAGACTGTTAAGAAGTTGTGTATTGAATCTCATGTTTCTAAGTAATACAAAGTTTATACATTGTTATTCCGCTGTGCAATCTGTTCCTTTGTTTATGAACCTCATATTCGAATATGACTTAGTAAATAAAAGACTTAAAATGGATCAAACAAGCAAAGAAATTAATAAGTAAGCATTCGTATCCAGTTGGGTCAAGAGACCAGGAACGGGTCTTACAAGTTGGTATCAGAGCATGCTTGATTCTAGGATAGTTGGGTTATGTAGTCCACACACACACACGCAGCCAGCTGATTAGGTCTCACGGTGAGGTTTGATTGCTTAGTCTAGGGATTGTTTTGTTCTGTTTATGTTAGTGTGTTTTGTACTAACATTGTCTGAATCCTTAGGCTGGAAAAAGCAAATCGGGAAAGTCCCGAAGAAGTAAGAGAATGGCCGGTCAGTCTAGTCAAGTGGCCGTGGACGGAACTAATCTGTCCGGTTTGCAAACCGATCCGGCCGCGGCTAACACTGAAAATGTGTTGCCAACTGATCAGGCTAATCTTACGGGGACGCAACAGGATGGTCAGGAACATCAGGAGAGTGATGAGGAAGTGGAATCCTCGAACGCTAACCGTGATGGTGGCCAGCGTGAGAAAGTGGCCGATGGTACGGCCAATGTAACCGCAACACTGTCCAAAGAGGACTTGTTAGAGGCCATGAAGGTAATGGGGACTCAGGTGGCGGCTATGGCCCAACTGTTCACGCCATTAGTGAACTCCTCAGTTGGCCAAGCTACGCCTGTGGCTACGACCGTCCCCAACACCAATGGTCCAGTTGTGGAAACGGTCGAGGTGATCGAGATTGATCCACCAGAAAGGACCGGGAAAAAGGTGGACTATCTGAGTTTGCTTCAGCACATCTCCCATCTAGGGACGAAGCATTTCTCAGGAAGCACCGATCCTATTGAGGCAGACGAGCGGAGGAGTAGGCTAGTCTGAAACTTCAGCTCAACTCGTTGTCCTGAGGATTACAAGAGAGACATTGCGGTTCACTTCCTCGAAGGGGACGCGCATAATTGGTGGCTGGCTGTGAACAAGCGCACCAATGGAAGTCTCCAGAGTTTTGCGGATTTTGAAGATGAATTTAACCGCAAATACTTTCCTGCAGAGGCTTGGGACCATCTGGAAGGAAGATTTCTAGACCTTACCCAAGGCCGCAGGGCCGTACGTGAGTACGAAGAGGAGTTCAACCGGCTCCGACGTTTTGTTGGAAGGGAACTTGAGGACGAGACAGTCCATCTTCGTCGGTTCATTCGAGGCTTAAGGCCGGAGCTGAAAACTCACTGTTCGATCCGCACCTTCAGCACGTCGGAGAGCTGGTTGAACGTGTAGCTCTTTTGGAGTCTAACTTGGCCGAAGAAGCCAAGCTTAAGACAAAGTCGCAGTCTGTCCCGACGGGTAAGACTAACGACCGAAAGAGGAAGTGGGACCAGGTTGACGGAGGCAAGGCCTCTAGTGGACGACCTGAATGTCCCAAGTGTGGTAAGAACCATCCAGGTGAATGCTGGAAAGCCATGGGAGCTTGTGTGAGATGTGGCAGCTTGGATCATTCCATCCGAGATTGCACTCGACAAGCCGGACTCAGGGCCAATCCAGTGGCAGCGGCTCTCGGACTTGTTTCCATTGCGGCCAAAGCGGACACTTCCAAAGTGAATGTCCTAAGCGGCAAGGAGGACAAGGGAAGGGTCGTGGAGACACGGGAAGTCGACCCAGAGCAGGCCGACACACACACCAAGGGTGTATGAGCTGTCCCGAGACGACGGCGCTTCTGGATCGTTTGATTCGATCTCTGATAATTTCTGAATTTATCTGTTTACATTCAATAGAATGCTTGGTCTAGAACCTAGAGTGGCTAGGGGATTCTGATGTGGGTCTCTTATAGGGACCCTCATGATTGGTGGTGTTGAAACCCACGTACTTTTCGGCACAGGGGCTACACATAGTTTTGTGAGTCCGGAACTGGTCGGAAAGGGTTTGTTCTGCCTCTGTTCTAGGATAATTCGAGACTAGTGAGGGCGGCCGGTGGGTAAATCATGCACTCACTAGGGCTCATGACTAATATCCCGGTAATGATCCAGGAGAAAAATCTGCCTGTAGATCTGATTGTGTTGCGCCTACAGAATCACGATGTGATCCTAGGCATGGATTGGTTGGGAAAGTATCGGGCCACTCTCGTCTGCCACAGAGGATGTGTACGGTTGGAGACTGGACCTCACCCGATCCAGTACCAAAGTCTGAATATGAGTCCAGCTCTGGATAGAGTAGTGGTGTCAGCAATCCGAGCAGAATGGATGCTTAGACGGGGTTGTGAAGCATATTTGACCACAATTACCACTATGGAGCAAGGGAGGTCTGATGATCAGAAAGATCTAACTGAGAACCCGTTGGTGTCTGAGTTCCCAGATGTGTTCCGTTCGCTACAGGGTGTCCCCCTGATAGGTCGGATCCATTTACGATTGAACTAGAACCAGGGACAGCTCCGCTGTCCAAGAGTCCGTACCGAATGGCTCCGGCCGAGATGGCCGAGCTAAAGAAGCAATTAGAGAAGAATTGCTGGACAAGGGTTCATACGTCCAAGTAGCTCTCTTGGGGTGCACCAGTCCTCTTTGTGAAAAAGAGGATGGTAGCATGCGTCTGTGTATTGACTATCGAGGGTTGAACAGGGTACTGTGAAGAACAAGTACCGTTGCCAGAATAGAGAGTTGTTGGATCAACTCAAGGGAGCCAAGTGGTTTTCTAAGATTGATTTGGCCTCAGGGTATCATCAGATCCCTATAGAGCCAAATGATATTAGAAAGACAGCATTTCGGACCAGGTACGGCACTACGAGTTTGTGGTTATGCCATTCGGTCTGACCAATGCGCCTGTGCATTCATGAAAATGATGAACAGCGTGTTCGAGACTTCCTGGACGAATCAGTGATCATCTTCATTGATGATATCCTGATTTACTCCAGGATGAGAAATCTCATCGGAAACACCTGAGAGCCGTGCTGGAACGATTACGGGAACACAAGCTCTATGCAAAACTCAGTAAATGCAGTTTTTGGCAGAAGAGCATTGGGTTTCTCGGCACATTGTGTCCGGTGAGGGCGTCTCGGTGGATCCAGAGAAGATCAGGGCAATCAAGGATTGGCCTCGACCACGCAGTGCCACGGAAGTCAGAAGCTTCCTAGGGCTGGCAGGTTATTATAGAAAGTTTGTGAAAGGATTCGCAAGCTTGGCTCAGCCTATGACACGGTTGACCGGGAAGGACGTTAAGTTCACATGGTCTGAGGAGTGTGGGAAATGCTTTTCCGCGCTTAAGGACATGCTGACTAGCGCACCCATTCTGGTTCTTCCAGAGGCCGACCAACCTATGTGGTTTATACGGACGCGTCCATAACAGGACTAGGTTGCGTATTAACCCAGCATGGGAAGGTCATCGCCTATGCGTCAAGGCAGTTGAGAAAACATGAGGGAAACTACCCCACCCATGGACCTTGAAATGGCTGCGGTAGTGTTTCGCCTTAAAGATTTGGCGATCATACTTGTATGGTGCAAGGTTCAGATACTTACGGACCATAAGAGTCTTAAGTATATATTCACCCAGCCTGAGTTAAACTTAAGGCAGAGAAGGTGGATGGAGTTTGTAGCTGATTACGATCTGGATATCACCTATCATCCGGGAAAGGCTAATCTGGTCGCAGATGCCTTGAGCCGGAGAGAGGGCCGACGTATCAGCCAAACGAGAAGCGGAACGACCTGGACGGTACGGTTCGTGCCCTACGGTTGAACGCATCGACCAAAGAGTCTGAACCACTCGGATTAGAGGCGGTCAATCAGGCCGACCTGCTTACCCGAATTCGGTTGGCTCAAGAGTAGGACGAGACCTAAACAAGGTTGCTCAGAATGATAGGACGGAGTACCAAATGCAAAGGATGGTACCATCCTAGTAAACGGTCGGATCAGTGTTCCTAATGATAGGAGTCTAAAGAAGAGAGAGATTATGAGAGGAGGCTCATAAATCCAGATTCTCGGTTCATCCTGGTGCGACCCAAGATGTACCAGAACCTTAAGAAGTTCTATCATTGGATCCGTATGAAGGCAGATGTCGCGGAATGGGTGGCCAAGTGTCCACTTGCCAACTCATCAAAGCAGAAATCAAGTGCCTAGTGGGTTATTAAAACTTGCCTATTCGGAATGGAAATGGGATCACATCACAATGGACTTTGTGACTGGGTTCCTACACAGAGAGGAATAAGAAAGATGCGGTTTGGTTTGGTTGTGGTGATCGCCTAACCAAATCAGCACACTTCCTGGCTATCAAAAAGTCGGATGGGGTAGATCAGATTGTACGTAAGTACATTGATGAGATCGTCGACTACATGGTGTGCCGGCAAGCCTAGTTTCAGATAGGGATTCAGGTTCACACTTACTTCTGGAAGGCTTTCCAAAAGGCTTTAGGAAAAAAGTGAACATGAGTACAGCCTATCACCCACAGACGG
>NW_022610323.1:0-30477 GCF_000309985.2 Brassica rapa | reverse complement strand
ACGTGGGCTGTCTGTTCTGTAAGACCCGTTCCTGGTCTCTTGACCCAACTGGATACGAATGCTTACTTATTAATTTCTTTGCTTGTTTGATCCATTTTAAGTCTTTTATTACTAAGTCATATTCGAATATGAGGTTCATAAACAAAGGAACAGATTGCACAGCGGAATAACAATGTATAAACTTTGTATTACTTAGAAACATGAGATTCAATACACAACTTCTTAACAGTCTCATAGACAATCACTAGTTCATCCCTAGCATCATCTAACCACACGTTACACAGCCTCTCACTGACCGAGCCTTCACGGCTCCTTGGCTTGACCAGAACCATCCTTAGTTCCTGAAACCACAACCAGATAAGCATTAATCATAACCGAGAATAGAACGGATTGATTCTACAATGCTTGGCTTGGTTCCTAGAACTTAGATAAACCTCAGTCAACATAATCATAAACGTATGAACCTACCTACCGTATCCTAAGTCATTCAACCAACCACCCCTTGACTTAGAATCAGATAGATAGTCCAGAATAGATAAACAGAACACACGAACAGATCCGGATCGTCCCCAAAGACCAATCCGTCTAACCGGATAGAATCTAGGTGCGACCGGCCAATGGAGTCCGGCTCAATGGCCCAACGGACTCCCTTACCTGATCCGGCCTTAGGCCTGGATCCAATCGGCCGAGTAAGCCTCAAGCCTAATCCGGAAGGCTTAGCAACCGGTCAGACCTTGCGACTCTACCTTGGCTTAGACAAACCGTGACCTTGTCTTGACTAGACAAGCCATAGGCTGATCCATAAGGATCGGTCCTAACCTGTCCCGAAAGACACCGTTTGGAACATGTACCCTTTGGCCATTCGTGCCTCTTGGACACTCATGACTCTTGACAACTCGTGCCCTTTGGGTCATTCCCAACCGTTCGTCCTAACCGCCCAGTCTTGGTGCGATCGGATCATCCCACTAACCGACCCGTGTCTAGGCTAGCGGTTTGATTATGTTCGGCCAAAGCCTAGGGACGTGTCCCTTGGACTCAACCAACACAACCTTTCGTGTTTAACCAGAGAGAAGAGAAGAGAAACGAATTGAAACAGATAAGGAGAGCCGGATGGGACTTAGGAACCGAGCAGAGCCGCGGTGCGGTCGCATGGACCGTCCGTTCGGTCTGATGGAGCCACGGCCCATCACATACCTTGTGAACCACGTCTGGGTTCTCCATGCTCTTCTCCTTGTCTTGATCTCCCATTCTTGACCGGAGTTAGTTCTCAAACGATCAGAGTCGCCGGAACACAACACCACCACAATCGGCCTTTCTCTTGGCCGGAACTCTCTCTTTCTCTCTTTCTTTCTCTCTACGTTTTTCTCTGAGTATTTTACTCTGGAATTGGATAATGAAATCGACCAGAGAGCCCCCATATTTATAGAAAACGAGGGGGTAAGTCTTGCCCCACGAACAGGCATGACTTGCTAGCGAATGGGCACCATCGGCCAAGGGTTGTCCCCTTTCGGCCACTTGCATCCCTTCGCCCTTTCTGATTGGGTTTTGGGGTCGGCCACAAGCCCAACCCACGCCCCAAGCCTCCTGGACTTAGCCCACGGCCTTGTCCAAGACCCAACAGCCCATGGCCTCATGGCCGGACCTCACAGCCCGCCACTGACCCGGACCCGGACCATCGGCCTAAAGCCCGGACAGTCCGTCTAGCTGAGATGAGCTGACTCTCAGCTGCCTCAGCTGAGTGAGCTAGTAGTCCAGCTAGTGGAGCTGACTTAGTAGGGACTGAGCTGGAGTGAACTGAACCTAGCTTCATTGAGCTGGCCGAGCTACTCGTCCACTTCGTCCAGCTACCGTCTTACTCGTCCTAGCTGTCTCTTAGCTTGTATAAGGTTAAGTCTAAGTTTCCTTATGTCCTTAACCTTCTTTCTCGACCATGGAACGCTTGCCTTGATGTCCTAAGACTGGCTTGCACGTTTCCTCGAACCATGGCCGTCCCAACAATCCTATTCAGGATTGGGGGCGTGACAAGTCTCCCCCCCTTGGGATGGATTCCGTCCCGAATCCGAATCAAATGCTTCCTCGGAAACAAACTGATCCAACCACTCTGGGTACTCTGCTTTCATTCTAGCTTCGGTTTCCCAAGTGATTATATCCTGACCATTACAGTCCCAGACGACCTTGACCATCTGGACCGTCTTCTTCCTTGTTGCTTTTTCCATCCTATCTATGATTCGAACTGGCCTCGTTTCCAAGGTTAGGTTCTTACCAAGATCGTCTGGAATGGCAGGAAGAGCGATGTCTTGGTCCGTCAAACATTTCCGAAGTTGGGAGACGTGGAACACATTATGAAATGCGTCCATCTTGGCCGGCAAGTCCAACTTGTAGGCCACCATCCCAACTCTTTCAATGACCTTGAACGGCCCCAAGTATCTCGGATCTAACTTCCGTCTTCCGAAGATCCGGACTCGTCCTTTGAAGGTAATCATTTTGAGATACACCAAGTCACCTACTTGGAACTCGAGATCTTTCCTTCTTCAATCTGCATAGTTCTTTTGGCGGTCTTGTGCCTGTCTCATCTTGTCCCTCAAGAACTTGATCTTTTCGGTTGTCTCTTCGACAATCTCCGGACCAATCATGCTGCGTTCCCCAACTTGGGTCCAGCATAAGGGTGTCCTGCATGGACGCCCATACAGAGCTTCGTATGGCGACATGCCAATACTACTATGGAAGCTATTGTTGTAAGCAAATTCTACCAGAGGTAGATGTTTCTCCCAGGAATCACCCCAGTCTAGAACACATGCTCGCAACATATCTTCCAATGTCTGGATCGTACGTCCAGACTGTCCATCCGTCTGTGGGTGATAGGCTGTACTCATGTTCACTCTTGCTCCTAAAGCTTTTTGGAAAGCCTTCCAGAAGTGTGAACCTTGAATCCCTATCTGAAACTATGCTTGCCGGCACACCATGTAGTCGGACGATCTCATCAATGTACTTACGTACAATCTGATCTACCCCATCCGACTTTTTGATAGCCAGGAAGTGTGCTGATTTGGTTAGGCGATCAACCACAACCCAAACCGCATCTTTCTTATTCCTCGTGGTAGGGAACCCAGTCACAAAGTCCATTGTGATGTGATCCCATTTCCATTCTGGAATAGGCAAGCTTTGCAATAACCCACTAGGCACTTGATGTTCTGCTTTGATGAGTTGGCAAGTGGAACACTTGGCCACCCATTCCGCGACATCTGCCTTCATACGGATCCAATGATAGAACTTCTTAAGGTTCTGGTACATCTTGGTCGCACCAGGATGAACCGAGAATCTGGATTTATGAGCCTCCCTCATAATCTCTTCCTTTAGACTTCTATCATTAGGAACACTGATCCGACCGTTTACTAGGATGGTACCATCCTTTGCAGTTTGGTACTCCGTCCTATCATTCTGAGCAACCTTGTTTAGGTTCTCGTCCTGACCTTGAGCCAACCGAATTCGGGTAAGCAGGTCGGCCTGATTGACCGCCTCTAATCCGAGTGGTTCAGACTCTTTGGTCGATGCGTTCAACCGTAGGGCACGAACCGTACCGTCCAGGTCGTCCGCTTCTCGTTCGGCTGATACGTCGGCCCTTCTCCGGCTCAAGGCATCTGCGACCAGATTAGCCTTTCCCGGATGATAGGTGATATCCAGATCGTAATCAGCTACAAACTCCATCCACCTTCTCTGCCTTAAGTTTAACTCAGGCTGGGTGAATATATACTTAAGACTCTTATGGTCCGTAAGTATCTGAACCTTGGCACCATACAAGTATGATCGCCAAATCTTTAAGGCGAACACTACCGCAGCCATTTCAAGGTCATGGGTGGGGTAGTTTCCCTCATGTTTTCTCAACTGCCTTGACGCATAGGCGATGACCTTCCCATGCTGGGTTAATACGCAACCTAGTCCTGTTATGGACGCGTCCGTATAAACCACATAGGGTTGGTCGGCCTCTGGAAGAACCAGAATGGGTGCGCTAGTCAGCATGTCCTTAAGCGCGGAAAAACATTTCCCACACTCCTCAGACCATGTGAACTTAACGTCCTTCCCGGTCAACCGTGTCATAGGCTGAGCCAAGCTTGCGAATCCTTTCACAAACTTTCTATAATAACCTGCCAGCCCTAGGAAGCTTCTGACTTCCGTGGCACTGCGTGGTCGAGGCCAATCCTTGATTGCCCTGATCTTCTCTGGATCCACCGAGACGCCCTCACCGGACACAATGTGGCCGAGAAACCCAATGCTCTTCTGCCAAAAACTGCATTTACTGAGTTTTGCATAGAGCTTGTGTTCCCGTAATCGTTCCAGCACGGCTCTCAGGTGTTTCCGATGAGATTCCTCATCCTTGGAGTAAATCAGGATATCATCAATGAAGATGATCACTGATTCGTCCAGGAAGTCTCGGAACACGCTGTTCATCATTTTCATGAATGCAGCAGGCGCATTGGTCAGACCGAATGGCATAACCACAAACTCGTAGTGGCCGTACCTGGTCCGGAATGCTGTCTTTCTAATATCATTTGGCTCTATAGGGATCTGATGATACCCTGAGGCCAAATCAATCTTAGAAAACCACTTGGCTCCTTTGAGTTGATCCAACAACTCATCTATTCTGGGCAACGGGTACTTGTTCTTCACAGTAACCCTGTTCAACCCTCGATAGTCAATACACAGACGCATGCTACCATCCTTCTTTTTCACAAAGAGGACTGGTGCACCCCAAGGAGAGCTACTTGGACGTATGAACCCCTTGTCCAGCAATTCTTCTAATTGCTTCTTTAGCTCGGCCATCTCGGCCGGAGCCATTCGGTACGGACTCTTGGACAGCGGAGCTGTCCCTGGTTCTAGTTCAATCGTAAATGGATCCGACCTATCAGGGGGGACACCCTGTAGTGAACGGAACACATCTGGGAACTCAGACACCAACGGGTCCTCAGTTAGATCTTTCTGATCATCAGACCTGCCGTGCTCCATAGTGGTAATTGTGGTCAAATATGCTTCACAACCCCGTCTAAGCATCCGTTCTGCTCGGATTGCTGACACCACTACTCTATCCAGAGCCGGACTCATATTCAGACTTTGGTACTGGATCGGGTGAGGTCCAGTCTCCAACCGTACACATCCTCTGTGGCAGTCGAGAGTGGCCCGATACTTTCCCAACCAATCCATGCCTAGGATCACATCGTGATTCTGTAGGCGCAACACAATCAGATCTACAGGCAGATTTTTCTCCTGGATCATTACCGGGATATTAGTCATGAGCCCTAATGAGTGCATGATTTGCCCACCGGCCGCCCTCACTAGTCTCGAATTATCCCCAGAACAGAGGCAGAACAGACCCTTTCCGACCAGTTCCGGACTCACAAAACTATGTGTAGCCCCTGTGTCGAAAAGTACGTGGGTTTCAACACCACCAATCATGAGGGTCCCTATAAGAGACCCACATCAGAATCCCCTAGCCACTCTAGGTTCCAGACCAAGCATTCTATTGAATGTAAACAGATAAATTCAGAAATTACCAGAGATCGAATCAAACGATCCAGAAGCGCCGTCGTCTCGGGACAGCTCATACACCCTTGGTGTTGTGGTCGGCCTGCTCTGGGTCGACTTTCCCGTGTCTCCACGACCCTTCCCTTGTCCTCCTTGCCGCTTAGGACATTCACTTTGGAAGTGTCCGCTTTGGCCGCAATGGAAACAAGTCCGAGAGCCGCTGCCACTGGATTGGCCCTGAGTCCGGCTTGGTCGAGTGCAATCTCGGATGGAATGATCCAAGCTGCCACATCTCACACAAGCTCCCATGGCTTTCCAGCATTCACCTGGATGGTTCTTACCACACTTGGGACATTCAGGTCGTCCACTAGAGGCCTTGCCTCCGTCAACCTGGTCCCACTTCCTCTTTCGGTCGTTAGTCTTACCCGTCGGGACAGACTGCGACTTTGTCTTAAGCTTGGCTTCTTCGGCCAAGTTAGACTCCAAAAGAGCTACACGTTCAACCAGCTCTCCGACGGTGCTGAAGGTGCGGATCGAACAGTGGGTTCTCAGCTCCGGCCTTAAGCCTCGAATGAACCGACGAACCTGGACTGTCTCGTCCTCAAGTTCCCTTCCAACAAAACGTCGGAGCCGGTTGAACTCCTCTTCGTACTCACGTACGGCCCTGCGGCCTTGGGTAAGGTCTAGGAATCTACCTTCCAGACGGTCCCAAGCCTCTGCAGGAAAGTATTTGCGGTTGAATTCATCTTCAAAATCCGCAAAACTCTGGAGACTTCCATTGGTGCGCTTGTTCACAGCCAGCCACCAATTATGCGCGTCCCCTTCCAGGAAGTGAACCGCAATGTCTCTCTTGTAATCCTCGGGACAACGAGTTGAGCTGAAGTTTCGGACTAGCCTACTCCTCCACTCGTCTGCCTCAATAGGATCGGTGCTTCCTGAGAAATGCTTCGTCCCTAGACGGGAGATGTGCTGAAGCAAACTCAGATAGTCCACCTTTTTCCCGGTCCTTTCTGGTGGATCAATCTCGATCACCTCGACCGTTTCCACAACTGGACCATTGGTGTTGGGGGCGGTCGTAGCCACAGGCGTAGCTTGGCCAACCGAGGAGTTCACTAATGGCGTGAACAGTTGGGCCATAGCCGCCACCTGAGTCCCCATTACCTTCATGGCCTCTAACAAGTCCTCTTTGGACAGTGTTGCGGTTACATTGGCCGTACCATCGGCCACTTTCTCACGCTGGCCACCATCACGGTTAGCGTTCGAGGATTCCACTTCCTCATCACTCTCCTGATGTTCCTGACCATCCTGTTGCGTCCCCGTAAGATTAGCCTGATCAGTTGGCAACACATTTTCAGCGTTAGCCGCGGCCGGATCGGTTTGCAAACCGGACAGATTAGTTCCATCCACGGCCACTTGGCTAGACTGACCGGCCATTCTCTTACTTCTTCGGGACTTTCCCGATTTGCTTTTTCCAGCCTAAGGATTCAGACAATGTTAGTACAAAACACACTAACATAAACAGAACAAAAAAATCCCTAGACTAAGCAATCAAACCTTACCGTGAGACCTAATCAGCTGGCTGCGTGTGTGTGTGTGTGGACTACATAACCCAACTATCCTAGAATCAAGCATGCTCTGATACCAACTTGTAAGACCCGTTCCTGGTCTCTTGACCCAACTGGATACGAATGCTTACTTATTAATTTCTTTGCTTGTTTGATCCATTTTAAGTCTTTTATTCACTAAGTCATATTCGAATATGAGGTTCATAAACAAAGGAACAGATTGCACAGCGGAATAACAATGTATAAACTTTGTATTACTTAGAAACATGAGATTCAATACACAACTTCTTAACAGTCTCATAGACAATCACTAGTTCATCCCTAGTATCATCTAACCACACGTTACACAGCCTCTCACTGACCGAGCCTTCACGGCTCCTTGGCTTGACCAGAACCATCCTTAGTTCCTGAAACCACAACCAGATAAGCATTAATCATAACCGAGAATAAACGGATTGATTCTACAATGCTTGGCTTGGTTCCTAGAACTTAGATAAACCTCAGTCAACATAATCATAAAACGTATGAACCTACCTACCGTATCCTAAGTCATTCAACCAACCACCCCTTGACTTAGAATCAGATAGATAGTCCAGAATAGATAAACAGAACACACGAACAGATCGGATCGTCCCCAAAGACCAATCCGTCTAACCGGATAGAATCTAGGTGCGACCGGCCAATGGAGTCCGGCTCAATGGCCCAACGGACTCCCTTACCTGATCCGGCCTTAGGCCTGGATCCAATCGGCCGAGTAAGCCTCAAGCCTAATCCGGAAGGCTTAGCAACCGGTCAGACCTTGCGACTCTACCTTGGCTTAGACAAACCGTGACCTTGTCTTGACTAGACAAGCCATAGGCTGATCCATAAGGATTGGTCCTAACCTGTCCCGAAAGACACCGTTTGGAACATGTACCCTTTGGCCATTCGTGCCTCTTGGACACTCATGACTCTTGACAACTCATGCCCTTTGGGTCATTCCCAACCGTTCGTCCTAACTGCCCAGTCTTGGTGCGATCGGATCATCCCACTAACCGACCCGTGTCTAGGCTAGCGGTTTGATTATGTTCGGCCAAAGCCTAGGGACGTGTCCCTTGGACTCAACCAACACAACTTTTCGTGTTTAACCAGAGAGAAGAGAAGAGAAACGAATTGAAACAGATAAGGTGAGCCGGATGGGACATAGGAACCGAGCAGAGCCGCGGTGCGGTCGCATGGACCGTCCATTCGGTCTGATGGAGCCACGGCCCATCACATACCTTGTGAACCACGTCTGGGTTCTCCATGCTCTTCTCCTTGTCTTGATCTCCATTCTTGACAGGAGTTAGTTCTCAAACGATCAGAGTCGCCGGAACACAACACCACCACAATCGGCCTTTCTCTTGGCCGGAACTCTCTCTTTCTCTCTTTCTTTCTCTCTACGTTTTTCTCTGAGTATTTTTACTCTGGAATTGGATAATGAAATCGACCAGAGAGCCCCCATATTTATAGAAAACAAGGGGGTAAGTCTTGCCCCACGAACAGGCATGACTTGCTAGCGAATGGGCACCATCGGCCAAGGGTTGTCCCCTATCGGCCACTTGCATCCCTTCGCCCTTTTTGATTGGGTTTGGGGTCGGCCCCAAGCGCCACCCACGCCCCAAGCCTCCTGGACTTAGCCCACGGCCTTGTCCTAAGACCCAACAGCTCATGGCCCGCCACTGACCCGGACCCGGACCATCGGCCTAAAGCCCGGACAGTCCGTCTAGCTGAGATGAGCTGACTCTCAGCTGCCTTAGCTGAGTGAGCTAGTAGTCCAGCTAGTGGGGCTGACTTAGTAGGGACTGAGCTGGAGTGAACTGAACCTAGCTTCGTTGAGCTGGCCGAGCTACTCGTCCACTTCGTCCAGCTACCGTCTTACTCGTCCTAGCTGTCTCTTAGCTTGTATAAGGTTAAGTCTAAGTTTCCTTATGTCCTTAACCTTCTTTCTCGACCATGGAACGCTTGCCTTGATGTCCTAAGACTGGCTTGCACGTTTACTCGAACCATGGCCGTCCCAACAATCCTACTCAGGATTGGGGGCGTGACATGTTCACTACACACAAGACGTCTGTGGGTGTCCGTGTGTGTCTTTGTGTGTCTGTAAGCACACACACGACATCCGTGGCTGTCCATAAGGACACATATCAGCACGTTGGTCCTTGGACTCAGTACGCTTACCCTTCCCGTGGACTGTTCGGGTGATTTTGGCCCACATGGGCTGTCTGTTTAGTACCCACAGGACATCCGTGGGTGTCCGACAGCACACACAGGACGTCCGTGGCTGTCCGTGTGTGTCCGTCTGTGTCCGTCAGCACACACAGGACGTCCGTGGCTGTCCATTAGTACACATAACAGCACGTTTGTCCTTGGACTCAGCATGCTGGCCCTTCCCGTGGACTGTTTGGGTGATTTTGGCCCACGTGGGCTGTCGGTTTAGTACACACAGGACGTTCGTGGGTGTCCGCCAGCACACACAAGACGTCCGTGGCTGTCTGTCAGCACACACAGGACATCCGTGGCTGTCCATCAGGACACATATCAGCACGTTGGTCCTTGGACTCAGCACGCTTGCCCTTCCCGTGGACTGTTTAAGTGATTTTGGCCCACTTGGGCTGTCTGTTCAGTACACACAGGACGTCCGTGGTTGTCCGTGGTTGTCCGTGTTTGTCCGTCTGTGTCCGTAAGCACCCACAGGACATCCGTGGATGTCCATCAGGACACATATCAGCACGTTGGTCCTTGGACTCAGCATGCTTACCCTTCCCGTGGACTGTTCGGGTGATTTTGGCCCACGTGGGCTGTCTGTTCAGTACCCACAGGACGTCTGTGGGTGTCCGACAGCACACACAGGACGTCTGTGGCTGTCCGTCTGTGTCCGTGTGTGTCCGTCTGTTTCCGTCAGCACACATAGGACGTCAGTGGCTGTCCATCAGTATACATAACAGCACGTTTGTCCTTGGACTCAGCACACTGGTCCTTCCCGTGGACTGTTTGGGTGATTTTGGCCCACGTGGGCTGTGTGTTTAGTACACACAGGACGTTCGTGGGTGTCCGCCAGCACACACACAGGACGTCCGTGGCTGTCCGTCAGCACACACAGGACATCCGTGGCTATCCGTGTGTGTCCGTCAGCACACACAGGACGTCTGTGGGTGTCCGTCAACACACAAGACATCCGTGTGTGTCCGGCAGCACACACAGGACGTCCGTGGCTGTCCGTGTGTGTCCGTAAGCACACACAGGACATCCGTGGCTGTCCATCAGGACATATATCAGCACGTTGGTCCTTGGAGTCAGCACACTTGCCCTTCCCGTGGACAATTTGGGTGATTTTGGCCTACGTGGGCTGTCTGTTCACTACACACAGGACGTCCATGGGTGTCCGTGTGTGTCTGTGTGTGTCTGTAAGCACACACAGGACATCCATGGCTGTCCATCAGGACACATATCAGCACGTTGGTCCCTGGACTCAGTACGCTTACGCTTCCCGTGGACTGTTCGGGTGATTTTGGCCCACGTGGGCTGTCTGTTTAGTACCCACAGGACATCCGTGGGTGTCTGACAGCACACACAGGACGTCTGTGGCTATCCGTGTGTGTCCGTCTGTGTCCGTCAGCACACACAGGACGTCCGTGGCTGTCCATCAGTACACATAACAGCACGTTTGTCCTTGGACTCAGCACGCTGGCCCTTCCCGTGGACTGTTTGGGTTATTTTGGCCCACGTGGGCTGTCGGTTTAGTACACACAGGACGTTCGTGGGTGTCCGCCAGCACACACAGGATGTGAAACCCGCGATCGTAGATCACCAGAAATGACACGGTCGATGTTCCTCGATGGTCGATCCGAGGTTCTCAGAATACTTCCGATCGCCTTAGACCAACAACCAAAGAACACCAACACTCCTATCAGATATCACTCTAGGCTTTTCAACCCGAAGAAGCAATACCCGATAGTTAGTTCGTCCGGACTAGGACTAATATCATTTGGAACCCGTACTTAAAAAAAAACATTCTTTATATATTAATCAAAAGCATCTTACAAAATTTGTTATAAATTAACCTCGAGGTTTTCGGTCAACAAATCTTATACGTAAGATATATCAAAATGACTTTGCAAGGATAATAAAACTACCGCTGGCTAAAGATGTTTCTTCCCGTCCTAGAGTAAGGTCTCCCGCCTATTGGTTACCTGCATCACAAATGAGTCATGAGTAACTAGTTTACTCAGTGAGCCTAGTCCTGCACCCCAACATATATTAATAATATCTCAAGCAATCAACTTCATTTGTATGCAGTGGAAATATATTCCATATCTGGATATTTATATATAAGGACTATCCTTCCATCATTGTGAATCTAATCATATACCTCACTTCCTATTCCCGTCTCTCATATCATTCATATAATCATATTTATATATATATATATATATATATATATACCAGACCCGAGAAACCACAAAGGCTAAACGAGTCTAGCGAGTTAGCATCACCATCATCGCCATCAGATATTCAAAAATTGAACATCTAACGCTGCATGCAGTTACACGGCCTCCAGGGTGCGACCCCATCATCGTGTCTTCGTGACCTTGTTCCATATCGCAGGACCAATTCACGGTAATCATCATTCATACGAGAATGACAGGTTTATAGTAAGACTTCACATGATTAATACTTCCATACTTAATTATATTTAATACTATACATATGTATTAGTACTTGAGAACAAGTACTAAGGTTTGGAATAAACCTCTATGATCATTCATAAATATTTAATGTGTTTACACTAAGTAAACACCTTACCAATTCAATATTGATCAAGAGACAAAGCCTATCAATCATCTACAATCAGTACGTTCAATCAAGAAATATTCATTCACTACTCATCAATCATCTATCTAGACTCACCTTTGATTTCATGAGATTGGCTAGGGAAGACTAAACTCGAGCTCAAGATAATCACACTCGGCTTCTGGAATATTATCGATTTAAAATCACCACAAGGATCCGGCTGATCCGAACACTATCCTTGACCATCGGTTCAAATCAAACACTGTCTGAACTCAATTGATACTCCACTTTAAGATGAAGCCACGCCAAACCTGATCAGTACCACATCAAGAAAAGGTCGGACTCAATCAGAACAAAGCTGAACCACAGTCAATCCAACAGAAATGCTCACATAAAACTGATCCACACAACAACTTACATCTTTACCGATTAAAACCAAAAGCTGAAGAACATGGGTGATTCTCAACTTCAGAACACCAAATCTCCAACTCTTTACCACACAAATACTCACTGATTAAAGTCACAAGATGGTGGAAAAGGGTTGTCCATGCTCACTCCTCTTCTCTGAATTGGTTTCTGAATTTTTCATGAATTGTTCTTTGAATTTTTCTGTCACTTTCTCTCTTCTCTCTCTCTGATTTTTCTGTGTTTCTCACAGGTTTATGCACGACCAAACTGGTGGAGAAAGAGTTAAATATGTTAGGAAGTTACTTCAGGTGAGGGTTTCACAAAACACAAGGCAAGGCTGAGAAAGACAGGTGGTGAGCTGTTTCATTACTTCCAGCAGCAAGCAGCTGACCTTTCCCTCCCATGAAGAAACTTCAAGCAGGTGTGCCTTGCACATGACTGATCATTCAACAAGAAGGCAGGCAAGAAGGTGCATGGCACATGACTGGTCCAGCCAGAAAGCAAGCACACAAGCTGGTGCAACTCACATGACTGATTTAAATTAATAAGCAGCTCAAACTATTCCTAGCCAGTTTTCGACCAAACGTTTTCTCGTCCATTGAATCTTGTCTTGCTTTTATAGAAAATCTTCCAGCTTGAATAAAACTTGACCATATTAATTAAAACTCGACCAGAACTATCAAGAGTAGGTATTTTGGCCACGAAACAGTCCCGTCGAGAATAATTCACCAGGTCGATTTTTATTTTTAATTCTGATCGTCAAACTCATCTTAAAGAATTTTCACGACCAAAATTATATCTGCTCGTGAGGGTTATTACATTCTTCCCCCCTTAAAAGAATTCGTCCCCGAATTCTGAAAACGTAGCTGTACACTCTTTACTGAACAGTCTCTGAAAGGAGTTTTAGATATTAGCTCTGACCTTATCTTAATATGCCCATAATAAAACAACTCATGGTCGATCCCTTGATTCCCCCAACCGATCCTTTCTTTTCTGAGCAGCCACTTTCAAGATAATAAAATTATTTGCTCTGCACAACTCTTGTCAACTGCGGTCTGCATACTTTTTCTAACAATCTTGTATCTGTAGACTATCACTTCTCAACCTTTTCTATCTGACTTTCCCCCATAACAGCAACATGAAATTTGGAACGTGAGGTGATGTGTCATACGTGAATGTAACATCTCCAGTCTGGTCAATGTTAACTTGATTAACCATGCAACAATCAAACAAGAACATGCACGATCAATCACGCCAACATGATTCGGACCAGGGGTGCTACTCTCAAATAAACACACTCACCCATTCCAAGAATGATTTCACTTACAGTATTCTTTACACTACTGATCTATCTGAAATGCTCTTCATAATCTTCTAACTACTACTAGAACTTGACAAGAACCACTTGGTGAAATCCCTAGGCTTTTGCAGTGAATTCATGTTCAACAAGAATACTGAACATGTTACTTTTTTAGATGTCGACCATCCTTTCAATGCCTTAAACACATCTTCATCTTCCCTGATTATCAGACTGTCTTCTACTCTGCTCCTTTTCATCTTCTACTTTTTAAACGATCAAGTTACTAGAGTACACTTCTTCACCTTTTCCCAAAAGTTCTTCAACACGCCAGACTGATTTGAGTGATACTCGAACACTTAGTAGTATACCATTGTAGGCCAACAATTACTGGTCCTCTTCAAAAGACTTCTTTCCTTAATATCCTAATTGAGCTCGGTAACTAGATAGCCAATCTCATTCTAGATAAAAACATACCGCTCTAACGGAAGTACTATGGAATGGGGAAGGCATACCATAACTTTAACTGGAAGCCCGTACTTCCAAATAAGAACGGTAGACTTGAATTCACAAAAGTGAATCCTCTCTAACACTATGACATCGCTCAGGAACTACAACCATGTGTTGTTCCCGAATCAAACACAATATGGGAGGAGAATTCCATCCATAGGCAAGGTCTCTTACGACACCTTGATCATAATTCACATAAGTTTTTTTTTTTATTTCAATCATTCATAAAATTTTAAAAATGCACACAACACACAATGGGATAAGAAGCAAACCTGTGATTGGACCTTTCAGGGGTTTTGACGGTCCAGACAACAATAAAGTGTAGGCTCTACCCAAATAGCCTAACACTTGGATCAAGACTAATGGTAAGGAAGCGTAAACAAGTTCAACTACTGGTACCCTAGGTATAGGTAAAGGAACTGGGTAACTTTATGGGCAAGGGTAAAATAATCATCCTTAATCTTCACAAGGGAATCACTGAAGCGCATTGATGCAAATAATCAAGAACTTCTCACACGTGGACGATCCCGACTATGCTGTCCTGGCATGTCACCACCATAACAACTCAGCCTCCTCGATCTTGATCTGATGAAACATACACCCAAAATCATCCCAGCGACTTAATCCACTGAATTAAAATAATCTCCGATCTTCACTGGTTGGGAATTAAACGGTCTGTAGAATTTGGTGAACTTCTTCAGCAATAACTTTTTTAGTATTCGCGTCATACTCTAACATCTCCTTGAAGCTCTGAGACTCCATGGTCTTTTATCTACTACAAAATTCTTGGCTAAGTTCCCAAATATTTTCCATCTGACCTTTGGCTTATTCTCCAAACCATAATCGATGAATGAAATTCACTCGACCACATATCTTGATGCTGAAATTGTTGTATATGATTAACTCAACCTGAACCTCCTGGCGGAAACATCCCACTGTACCAACTCCGTAAACTGAATCTTCAATCGGTCCCATATCTTGTGTAGAAAATCTACTTCATGAACTCTTGAGATCTGTCCAACTCGATCTCACCTCTCTGAAGTAATTCTTGACTCTCGACCAACAACTCATCGCGTTCATCTCCAAATAGCTTGCTACCAAATCCTTCATGTAATACTCTGAACATTGACCACGTCAATGTTTTGCTCTGGGTGTTTCATCCCAAATCTGCCTCAAGCCAAAGTATACCTCGAACGGTTTAGTTTTTCTTCAGTATCTTATGGTCCCACTACTTCTTTCCATCATAAGCTTTAAGATGTCTTGTTGCCAACAGAAAGGTGCATGTGTGTCCATCGTCTGGTACTACAGTTGAACCATCTCTTCCTCCAACGCTAAGCTCCAAACAAATGTTGAACAATTCAGGCTTGTACGGCTCTGTTTCTTGTACGTCTCAGCATAAGCTGGAGACTTGAGAAGCTGGAAGAATAAGTGCATCTAGGTGATCATGTGCAGTCGCATCGCTCTGAATCGGACCACAAACAACGCCCACCTGGAAATTGATAACACACGAGTCCGGAGATGTATTCGATGTTTCAGTTCTGTCCCATATATCTCTCTAAAGAACTGGCATCCCCCACTAAAATTCAAAAGAACGACAGGAAGGCATGACGTTACTGACTCTTAACAGGGCGGTAGTGAACCCGGCCATGAGGGTAGAAAACTCGACCATGATGATAGCAACATCGATAAGTACGGTTCACCCGTTCAAGCTTGTCTTGGTGCTTCTGCTATGAAAGATCAGGTTAGGTAACTACCCATGACTATCTATTCTAAAATGAAGGAACCAGCCAGCATAACCTAGTTATCCTTGCTACTTATTTTGACTCGAAAAACATTTGAAACAAGTCCCATTTAAGCATCGTATAACCATGCTCTGATACCACCTTTGTGACACCCCCGATCGTAGATGACCAGAAATGACACGGTCGATGTTCCTCGATGGTCGATCCGAGGTTCTCAGAATACTTCCGATCGCCTTAGACCAACAACCAAAGAACACCAACACTCCTATCAGATATCACTCTAGGCTTTTCAACCCGAAGAAGCAATACCCGATAGTTAGTTCGTCCGGACAAGGACTAATATCATTTGGAACCCGTACTTAAAAAAAACATTCTTTATATATTAATCAAAAGCATCTTACAAAATTTGTTATAAATTAACCTCGAGGTTTTCGGTCAACAAATCTTATACGTAAGATATATCAAAATGACTTTGCAAGGATAATAAAACTACCGCTGGCTAAAGATGTTTCTTCCCGTCCTAGAGTAAGGTCTCCCGCCTATTGGTTACCTGCATCACAAATGAGTCATGAGTAACTAGTTTACTCAGTGAGCCTAGTCCCGCACCCCAACATATATTAATAATATCTCAAGCAATCAACTTCATTTGTATGCAGTGGAAATATATTCCATATCTGGATATTTATATATAAGGACTATCCTTCCATCATTGTGAATCTAATCATATACCTCACTTCCTATTCCCGTCTCTCATATCATTCATATAATCATATTTATATATATATATATATATATACCAGACACGAGAAACCACAAAGGCTAAACGAGTCTAGCGAGTTAGCATCACCATCATCGCCATCAGATATTCAAAAATTGAACATCTAACGCTGCATGCAGTTACACGGCCTCCAGGGTGCGACCCCATCATCGTGTCTTTGTGACCTTGTTCCATATCGCAGGACCAATTCACGGTAATCATCATTCATACGAGAATGACAGGTTTATAGTAAGACTTCACATGATTAATACTTCCATACTTAATTATATTTAATACTATACATATGTATTAGTACTTGAGAACAAGTACTAAGGTTTGGAATAAACCTCTATGATCATTCATAAATATTTAATGTGTTTACACTAAGTAAACACCTTACCAATTCAATATTGATCAAGAGACAAAGCCTATCAATCATCTACAATCAGTACGTTCAATCAAGAAATATTCATTCACTACTCATCAATCATCTATCTAGACTCACCTTTGATTTCATGAGATTGGCTAGGGAAGACTAAACTCGAGCTCAAGATAATCACACTCGGCTTCTGGAATATTATCGATTTAAAATCACCACAAGGATCCGGCTGATCCGAACACTATCCTTGACCATCGGTTCAAATCAAACACTGTCTGAACTCAATTGATACTCCACTTTAAGATGAAGCCACGCCAAACCTGATCAGTACCACATCAAGAAAAGGTCGGACTCAATCAGAACAAAGCTGAACCACAGTCAATCCAACAGAAATGCTCACATAAAACTGATCCACACAACAACTTACATCTTTACCGATTAAAATCAAAAGCTGAAGAACATGGGTGATTCTCAACTTCAGAACACCAAATCTCCAACTCTTTACCACACAAATACTCACTGATTAAAGTCACAAGATGGTGGAAAAGGGTTGTCCATGCTCACTCCTCTTCTCTGAATTGGTTTCTGAATTTTTCATGAATTGTTCTTTGAATTTTTCTGTCACTTTTCTCTCTTCTCTCTCTCTGATTTTTCTGTGTTTCTCACAGGTTTATGCACGACCAAACTGGTGGAGAAAGAGTTAAATATGTTAGGAAGTTACTTCAGGTGAGGGTTTCACAAAACACAAGGCAAGGCTGAGAAAGACAGGTGGTGAGCTGTTTCATTACTTCCAGCAGCAAGCAGCTGACCTTTCCCTCCCATGAAGAAACTTCAAGCAGGTGTGCCTTGCACATGACTGATCATTCAACAAGAAGGCAGGCAAGAAGGTGCATGGCACATGACTGGTCCAGCCAGAAAGCAAGCACACAAGCTGGTGCAACTCACATGACTGATTTAAATTAATAAGCAGCTCAAACTATTCCTAGCCAGTTTTCGACCAAACGTTTTCTCGTCCATTGAATCTTGTCTTGCTTTTATAGAAAATCTTCCAGCTTGAATAAAACTTGACCATATTAATTAAAACTCGACCAGAACTATCAAGAGTAGGTATTTTGGCCACGAAACAGTCCCGTCGAGAATAATTCACCAGGTCGATTTTTATTTTTAATTCTGATCGTCAAACTCATCTTAAAGAATTTTCACGACCAAAATTATATCTGCTCGTGAGGGTTATTACACAGGACGTCCGTGGCTGTCCGTCAGCACAAACAGGACATCTGTGGCTGTCCATCAGGACACAAATCAGCACGTTGGTCCTTGGACTTTAGCCCACTTGGGCTGTCTGTTCAGTACACACAGGACGTCCGTGGGTGTCCGTGTTTGTCCGTCTGTGTCCGTAAGCACACACAGGACATCCGTGGATGTCCATCAGGACACATATCAGCACGTTGGTCCTTGGACTCAGCACGCTTACCCTTCCCGTGGACTGTTCGGGTGATTATGGCCCACGTGGGCTGTCTGTTTAGTACCCACAGGACGTCAGTGGGTGTCCGACAGCACACACAGGACGTCTGTGGCTGTCCGTCTGTGTCCCTGTGTGTCCGTCTGTTTCCGTCAGCACACATAGGACGTCCGTGGCTGTCCATCAGTACACATAACAGCACGTTTGTCCTTGGACTCAGCACACTGGCCCTTCCCGTGGACTGTTTGGGTGATTTTGGCCCACGTGGGCTGTGTGTTTAGTACACACAGGACGTTCGTGGGTGTCCGCCAGCACACACAGGACGTCCGTGGCTGTCCGTCAACACACACAGGACATCTGTGGCTATCCGTGTGTGTCCGTCAGCACACACAGGACGTCCGTGGGTGTCCGTCAACACACAAGACATCCGTGTGTGTCCGTCAGCACACACAGGACGTCCGCGGCTGTCCGTGTGTGTCCGTCAGCACAAACAGGACATCCGTGGCTGTCCATCAGGACACATATCAGCACGTTGGTCCTTGGACTCAGCACACTGACCCTTCCCGTTGACTGTTCGGGTGATTTTCGCCCACGTGGGCTGTCTGTTTAGTACACACATGACGTCCGTGGTTGTCCACCAGCACACACAGGACGTCCGTGGCTGTCCGTCAGCACACACATGACGTCCGTGGCTGTCCGTGTGTGTCCGTCAGCACACACAGAACGTTCGTGGCTGTCCATCAGTACACATATCAGCACGCTGGTCCTTGGACTTAGCACGCTGGCCTTTCCCGTGGACTGTTTGGGTGATTTTAGCCCACGTGGGCTGTCTGTTCAGTACACAATGGATGTCCGTGGGTGTCCGTCAGCACACACAGGACGTCCGTGTGTGTCCGTCAGCACACACAGGACATCCGTGGCTGTCCGTGTGTGTCCGTCAGGACAGACAGGACGTCCGTGGCTGTCCATCAGTACACATATCAGCATGTTGGTCCTCAGACTCAGCACTATGATCTGAGCCGATTCTTTTGAATCTGATTATGGGAATATTTTTCTTCTGAATTATCATGAGTTTTCATGAATTTTATTTGGTATTTGGATCTCATTTTTGAGGGGTCAGATTTGACATTTTTGATGATTGTTCTTGACTAGATTGGATCCGACCATGCAATGTGATTTGATTCTTGTTTTGTAATCTAACCTTGTGATTGTGTGTTTGTTTGTGTTGGTACGTGTGTGTCCGTCAGCTGACACAGGACGTCCGTGGCTGTCCGTGTGTGTACGTGTGTGTCCGTAAGCACACATAGGACATCCGTGGCTGTCCATCAGGACACATATCAGCACGTTGCTCCTTGGACTCAGCACGCTTGCCCTTCCCGTGGACTTTTTGGGTGATTTTGGCCCACTTGGGCTGTCTGTTCACTACACACAGGACGTCCATGGCTGTCCGTGTGTGTCCGTGTGTGTCTGTAAGCACACACAGGACATCCGTGGCTGTCCATCAGGACACGTATCAGCACGTTGGTCCTTGGACTCAGCACGCTTACCCTTCCCCTGGACTGTTCGGGTGATTTTGGCCCACGTGGGCTGTCTGTTTAGTACCCACAGGACGTCCGTGGGTCTCCGACAGCACACACATGACGTCTGTGGCTGTCCGTCTGTGTCCGTGTGTGTCCATCTGTTTCCGTCAGCACACACAGAACGTCCGTGGCTGTCCATCAGTACGCATAACAGCACGTTTGTCCTTGGACTCAGCACGCTGGCCCTTCCCGTGGACTGTTTGGGTGATTTTGGCCCATGTGGGCTGTCTGTTTAGTACACACAGGACGTTCGTGGGTGTCCGCCAGCACACACAGGACGTCTGTGGCTGTCCGTCAGCACACACAGGACATCCGTAGCTATCCGTGTGTGTCCGTCGACACACATGCCGTCTGTGTGTGTCCGTCAGCACACACAGGACGTCCGTGGCTGTCCGTGTGTGTCCGTGTGTGTCCGTCAGCACAAACAGGACATCCGTGGCTGTCCATCAGGACACATATCAGCACGTTGGTCCTTGGAGTCAGCACGCTTGCCCTTCCTGTGGACTGTATGGGTGATATTGGCCCACGTGGGCTGTCTGTTCAGTACACACAGGACGTCCTTGGGTGTCCGCCATCACACACAGGACTTTCGTGGCTGTCAGTGGCTGTCCGTCAGCACACACAGGACATCTGTGGTTGTCCGTGGTTGTCCGTGTGTGTCCGTGTGTGTCCGTGTGTGTCCGTGTGTGTCCGTGTGTGTCCGTGTGTGTCCGTCAGCACACACAGGACGTTCGTGGCTGTCCATCAGTACACATATCAGCACGCTGGCCCTTGGACTTAGCACGCTGGCCTTTCCCGTGGACTGTTTGGGTGATTTTGGCCCACGTGGGCTGTTTGTTAAGTACACACAGGACGTCCGTGGGTGTCCGTCAGCACACACAGGACGTCCATGTGTGTCCGTCAGCACACACAGGACGTCTGTGGCTGTCTGTGTGTGTCTGTGTGTGTCCGTGTGTGTCCGTCAGCACACACAGGACGTCTGTGGCTATCCATCAGTACACATATCAGCACGTTGTTCCTTGGCCTCAGCACGCTGACCCTTCCCGTGGATTGCTCAGGTGATTTTCGCCCACGTGGGCTGTCTGTTTAGTACACACATGACATCCGTGGTTGTCCAGCAGCACACAAAGGACGTCCGTAGCTGTCTGTGGCTGTCCGTCAGCACACACATGACGTCCGTGCTGTCCGTGTGTGTCCGTGTGAGTCTGTCAGCACACACAGGACGTTCGTGGCTGTCCATCAGTACACATATCAGCACGCTGGTCCTTGGACTTAGCACGCTGGCCTTTCCCGTGGACTGTTTGGGTGATTTTGGCCCACGTGGGCTGTTAGTTCAGTACACACAGGACGTCCGTGGGTGTCCGTCAGCACAAACAGGACGTCCGTATGTGTCCGTCAGCACACACATGACGTCTGTGGCTGTCTGTGTGTGTCTGTGTGTGTCCGTGTGTGTCCGTCAGCTCACACAGGACGTCTGTGGCTATCCATCAGTACACATATCAGCACGTTGGTCCTTGGACTCAGCACGCTGACCCTTCCCATGGACTGCTCGGGTGATTTTCGCCCACGTGGGCTGTCTGTTTAGTACACACATGACGTCCGTGGTTGTCCGCCAGCACACACAGGACGTCCGTGGCTGTATGTGGCTGTCCGTCAGCACACACATGACGTCCGTGGCTGTCCGTGTGTGTCCGTGTGTGTCCGTCAGCACACAGAGGACGTTCGTGGCTGTCCATCTGTACACATATCAGCACGCTGGTCCTTGGACTTAGCACGCTGGCCTTTCCCGTGGACTGTTTGGGTGATTTTGGCACACGTGGGCTGTCTGTTCAGTACACACAGGATGTCTGTAGGTGTCCGTCAGCACACACAGGACGTTCGTGTGTGTCCGTCAGCACACACAGGACGTCTGTGGCTGTCCGTGTGTGTCCGTGAGCAAACACAGGATGTCTGTGGGTGTCCGACAACACACAGGACGTCTGTGTGTGTCCGTCAGCACACACAGGACGTCCGTGGCTGTCTGTGTGTGTTCGTGGGTGTCCGTCAGCACACACAGGACGTCCGTGGCTGTCCATCAGTACACATATCACCATGTTGGTCCTCAGACTCAGCACGCTGACCCTTCCCATGGACTGATCGGGTGATTTTGGCCCACGTGGGCTGTCTGTTCAGCACACACAGGCCGTCTGTGGCTGTCCGTCAACACACACAGGACGTTCGTGGGTGTCCGCCAGCACACACAGGACGTCCGTGGCTGTCCGTCAGCACACACAGGATGTCCGTGGCTATCCCTGTATGTCCGTGAGCACACACAGGACGTCCGTGGGTGTCCGTCAACACACAGGACGTCCGTGTGTGTCCGTCAGCATACACAGGACGTCTGTGGCTGTCCTTGTGTGTCCGTGTGTGTCCGTAAGCACACACAGGACATCCGTGGCTGTCTGTCACGCCCCCAATCCTGAGTAGGATTGTTGGGACGGCCATGGTGCGAGGAAATGTGCAAGCCAGTCTTAGGGCATCAAGGCAAGCGTTCCATGGTCGAGAAAGAAGGTTAAGGAAATAAGGAAACTTAGACTTAACCTTATACAAGCTAAGAGACAGCTAGGACGAGTAAGACGGTAGCTGGACGAAGTGGACGAGTAGCTCGGCCAGTTCAAAGAAGCTAGGTTCAGTTCACTCCAGCTCAGTCCCTACTAAGTCACCTCCACTAGCTGGACTACTAGCTCACTCAGCTGAGGCAGCTGAGAGTCAGCTCATCTCAGCTAGACGGACTGTCTGGGCTTTAGGCCGATGGTCCGGGTCCGGGTCAGTGGCGGGCTGTGAGGTCCGGCCATGAGGCCATGGACTGTTGGGTCTTTGGACAAGGCCGTGGGCTAAGTCCAGGAGGCCTGGGGCGTGGGTTGGGCTTATGACCGACCCCAACCAATTCAGAAAGGACGAAGGGATGCAAGTGGCCGAAAGGGGTAACCCTTGGCCGATGGTGCCCATTCGCTAGCAAGTCGTGCCTGTTCGTGGGGCAAGACTTACCCCCTCGTTTTCTATAAATATGGGGGCTCTCTGGTCGATTTCATTATCCAATTCCAGAGTAAAATACTCAGAGAAAAACGTAGAGAGAAAGAAAGAGAGAAAGAGAGAGATCCGGCCAAGAGAAAGGCCGATTGTGGTGGTGTTGTGTTCCGGCGACTCTGATCGTTTGAGAACTAACTCCGGTCAAGAATGGGAGATCAAGACAAGGAGAAGAGCATGGAGAACCCAGAAGTGGTTCACAAGGTATGTGATGGGCAGTGGCTCCATCAGACCAAACGGACGGTCCATGCGACCGCACCGCAGCTCTGCTCGGTTTCTAAGTCCCATCCGGCTCTCCTTATCTGTTTCAATTTGTTTCTCTTCCCTTCTCTCTGGTTAAACACGGAAGGTTGTGTTGGTTGAGTCCAAGGGACACGTCCCTAGGCTTTGGCCGAACATAATCAAACCACTAGCCTAGACACGGGTCGGTTGGTGGGATGATCCGATCGCACCAAGACTGGGCGGTTAGGACGAATGGTTGGGAATGACCCAAAGGGCACGAGTTGTCAAGAGTCATGAGTGTCCTAGAGGCACGAATGGCCAAAGGGTGCATGTTCCAAACGGTGTCTTTCGGGACAGGTTAGGACCGATCCTTATGGATCAGCCTATGGCTTGTCTAGTTAAGACAAGGTCATGGTTTGTCTAAGCCAAGGTAGAGTCGCAAGGTCTGACCGGTTGCTAAGCCTTCCGGATTAGGCTTGAGGCTTACTCGGCCGATTGGATCCAGGCCTAAGGCCGGATCAGGTAAGGGAGTCCGTTGGGCCATTGAGCCGGACTCCAATGGCTGGTCGCACCTAGATTCTATCCGGTTAGACGGATTGGTCTTTGGGGACGATCCGGATCTGTTCGTGTGTTCTGTTTATCTATTCTGGACTATCTATCTGATTCTAAGTCAAGGGGTGGTTGGTTGAATGACTTAGTTTACGTTAGGTAGGTTCATACGTTTTATGTCTATGTTGACTGAGGTTTATCTAAGTTCTAGGAACCAAGCCAAGCATTGTGTAATCAATCCGTTCCATTCTCGGTTATGATTAATGCTTATCTGGTTGTGGTTTCAGGAACTAAGGATGGTTCTGGTCAAGCCAAGGAGCCGTGAAGGCTCTGTCAGTGAGAGGCTGTGTAACGTGTGGTTAGATGATGCTAGGGATGAACTAGTGATTGTCTATGAGACTGTTAAGAAGTTGTGTATTGAATCTTATGTTTCTAAGTAATACAAAGTTTATACATTGTTATTCCGCTGTGCAATCTGTACCTTTGTTTATGAACCTCATATTCAAATATGACTTAGTAAATAAAAGACTTAAAATGGATCAACAAGCAAAGAAATTAATAAGTAAGCCTGCGGACTCCATCAGGTCGAGAGGCCAGGGTTCGGGTCTTACAAGTTGGTTTCAGAGCATGCTTGATTCTAGGATAGTTGGGTTATGCAGTACACACACACACACGCAGCCAGCTGATTAGGTCTCACAGTGAGGTTTGACTGCTTAGTCTAGGGATTGTTTTGTTCTGTTTATGTTAGTGTGTTTCGTACTAACATTGTCTGAATCCTTAGGCTGGAAAAAGCAAGTCGGGAAAGTCCCGAAGGAGTAAGAATACAGCCGGTCAGTCTAGTCAAGTGGCCATGGACGGGACCAATCTATCCGGATTGCAAACCGATCCGGCCGCAGCTGACACTAGAGACGGGTTGCCAACTGATCAGGCTAACCTTACGGGGACGCAACAGGATGGTCAGGAACATCAGGAGAGTGATGAGGAAGTGGAATCCTCGAACGCTAACCGTGATGGTGACCAGCATGAGAGAGTGGCCGATGGAACGGCTAATGTTCCCGCAACACTGCCCAAAGAGGACTTGTTAGAGGCCATGAAGGTAATGGGGACTCAGGTGGCGGCTATGGCTCAACTGTTCACGCCACTAGTGAACTCCTCGGTTGGCCAGGCTACGCCTGTGGCTACGACCACCCCCAACACTAATGGTCCAGTTGTGGAAACGGTTGAGGTGATCGAGATCGATCCACCAGAAAAGTCTGAAAAGAAGGTGGACTATCTGAGTCTGCTTCAACATTTATCCAGGTTGGGTACGAAGCATTTCTCCGGTAGCACCGACCCTATTGTGGCAGACGAGTGGAGGAGTAGGCTGGTCCGAAACTTTCAATCAACTCGCTGTCCAGAGGATTACAGACGAGACATTGCGGTTCACTTCCTGGAAGGGGACGCGCATAACTGGTGGCTTGCAGTGGACAAGCGCACCAATGGGAGTTTGGAAAGTTTTGCGGACTTTGAAGTTGAGTTCAACCGCAAATACTTCCCTGCTGAGGCTTGGGATCGTCTGGAAGCTCAGTTTCTAGATTTGGCCCAGGCCGCAGGACCGTACGAGAGTACGAAGAAGAGTTCAACCGGCTCAGACGGTTTGTTGGAAGAGAGCTGGAGGACGAGGCAGTCCAGGTCCGTAGGTTCATCCGAGGCCTAAGGCCAGAACTGAAGACCCATTGCTCGATCCGCACTTTCAACACCGTCGGAGAACTGGTGGAACGGGTGGCTTTGCTAGAGACTAACTTGGCTGAAGAAGCTAAGCTTAAGGCTAAGTCACAGTCTGGCCCGTCGGGTAAGACAAATGATAAAAAGAGGAAGTGGGACCAGGTGGACGGAGGTAAGACCTCTGGTGGCCGACCTACATGTCCCAAGTGTGGAAAGAATCATCCCGGTGAGTGCTGGAAGGCCATGGGGGCTTGTGTGCGATGTGGCAGCATGGATCACACGATCCAAAACTGCACTCGACCAAACCGATTCTCAGACCAGTCCAGTGGCAGCGGCTCCGTGACTTGCTTCCTATGTGGCAAGACTGGACACTACAAGTCGGACTGTCCTAAGCTACAAGGAGGACAAGGGAAGGGCCGTGGAGACACAGGCAAGTCGACCCAGAGTAGGCCGACCACAACACCAAGGGTGTATGAGCTGTCCCGGGACGACGGCGCTTCTGGATCGTTTGATTCGATCTCTGGTAATTCCTAAATTTTTCTTTTTACATTCAAGTAGAAAATGCTTGGTATGGAACCTAGAATGTCTAGGGGATTCTGATGGGGGTCTCTGTTAGGAACCCTCATGATTGGTGGTGTGGAAACCCACGTACTTTTCGACACAGGGGCTACACATAGTTTTGTGAGTCCGGGACTGGTCGGAAAGGGTCTGTTCTGTCTGGACGCTGGAGATAATTTTGGGATAGTGAGGGCGGCCGGAGGGCAAGCCATGAACTCACTAGGTCTCATGTCAAATATCCCAGTGTCAATACAGGGAAAGGTATTCCCTGTGGATTTGGTCTGTGTCCACCTAAAGAATCACGAAGTGATCCTAGGTATGGACTGGTTGGGAAAGTATCGGGCCACTCTCGATTGCCATAGAGGTCGTGTGCAATTGGAGACTGGGCTTCGACCGATCCAGTACCAATGTCTGTGTCCGGCTCAAGAGAAAGTAGTGGTTTCAGCAGTTCGAGCGATTCGGATGTTGGAACAGGGTTGTCAGTCCTTTTTGGCTACAATTACAACTACAGAGCCGGGCAGTTCTGTCTGTCTGAAAGACCTTTCAGAGGATTCGTTGGTGTCGAAGTTCCCAGATGTGTTCCAGGTACCTCAGGGTGTCCCCCCTGATAGGTCGGATCCATTTACGATTGAACTAGAGCCAGGGACAGCTCCGCTGTCCAAGAGTCCGTACCGAATGGCTCCGGCCGAGATGGCCGAGCTAAAGAAGCAATTGGAAGAATTGCTTGACAAGGGGTTCATACGGCCAAGTAGCTCCCCTTGGGGTGCACCAGTCCTCTTTGTGAAAAAGAAGGATGGTAGCATGCGTCTGTGCATCGACTATCGAGGGTTGAACAGGGTCACTGTGAAGAACAAGTACCCGTTGCCCAGGATAGACGAGCTGTTGGATCAACTCAAAGGAGCCAAGTGGTTTTCCAAGATTGATTTGGCTTCAGGGTATCATCAGATCCCTATAGAGCCAAATGATATTAGGAAGACGGCATTTAGGACCAGGTACGGTCATTACGAGTTCGTAGTGATGCCGTTCGGTCTGACCAATGCACCTGCCGCTTTCATGAAAATGATGAACAGCGTGTTCCGGGATTTCTTGGATGAATTCGTGATCATCTTCATTGATGATATCCTAATTTATTCCAAGGATGAGGAATCTCATAGGAAACACTTGAGAGCCGTGCTGGAACGATTACGAGAACACAAACTCTATGCTAAACTCAGTAAATGCAGTTTTTGGCAGAAGAGTATTGGGTTCCTCGGCCATATTGTTTCCGATCAGGGCATCTCGGTGGATCCAGAGAAGATCAGGGCAATCAAGGATTGGCCCCGACCACGCAGTGCCACGGAAGTCAGAAGCTTCTTAGGGCTGGCAGGTTACTATAGGAAGTTTGTGAAAGGATTCGCAAGCTTGGCTCAGCCTATGACGCGGTTGACTGGGAAGGACGTTAAGTTCACATGGGCTGAAGAGTGTGAGGAATGTTTCTCCGCACTTAAGAACATGCTGACTAGCGCACCCGTCCTGGTGCTTCCGGAGGCCGATCAACCATATGTGGTCTATACGGACGCGTCCATCACTGGACTAGGTTGCGTATTGACCCAGCATGGGAAGGTCATTGCCTATGCGTCCAGGCAGTTGAGGAAACATGAGGGAAACTACCCCACCCATGATCTCGAAATGGCTGCGGTAGTATTCGCCTTAAAGATTTGGCGATAATACTTGTATGGCGCCAAAGTTCAGATACTTACGGACCATAAGAGTCTTAAGTATATATTCACCCAGCCTGAGTTAAACTTAAGGCAGAGGAGGTGGATGGAATACGTAGCTGACTACGATTTGGACATCACCTACTATCCGGGAAAGGCTAATCTGGTAGCAGACGCTTTGAGCCTGAAGAGGGCTGATGTATCGGCCGAGCGGGAGGCGGACGACCTGGACGGTATGGTCCGTGCTCTGCGGCTGAACGTGCTGACTACGGCAACCGAAGCTTTGGGGTTGGAGGCGGTTAACCAAGCCGACCTGCTTACTCGAATCCGGTTGGCTTAAGGACAGGACGAGAACCTGAATAAGGTTGCTCAGAATGATAGGACGGAGTACCAGACTGCAAAGGATGGTACCATCCTAATAAACAGATGGATCAGTGTTCCTAATGATAGAAGTCTAAAGGAAGAGATTATGAGGAAGGCTCATAAGTCCAAATTCTCGGTTCATCCTGGTGCGACCAAGATGTACCAGAACCTTCAGAAATTCTATCATTGGATCCGTATGAAGGCAGATGTCGCGGAGTGGGTGGCCAAGTGTTCCACTTGCCAACTCATCAAAGCAAACATCAGGTGCCTAGTGGGTTATTGCAAAGCTTGCCTATTCCGGAATGGAAATGGGATCACATCACAATGGACTTTGTGACCGGGTTCCCTACCACAAGGAATAAGAAAGATGCGGTTTGGGTTGTGGTTGATCGACTAACCAAATCAGCACACTTCCTGGCTATCAAGAAGTCGGATGGGGTAGATCAGATTGTACGTAAGTACATTGATGAGATCGCCCGAGTACATGGTGTGCCGGCAAGCATAGTTTCAGATAGGGATTCAAGGTTTACATCTTACTTCTGGAAAGCTTTCCAAAAAGCTTTAGGAACAAGAGTGAAGATGAGTACAGCCTATCACCCACAGACTGATGGACAGTCGGAACGTACGATCCAGACGTTGGAAGATATGTTGCGAGCATGTGTTTTAGACTGGGGTGATTCCTGGGAAAAACATCTACCTCTGGTAGAATTTGCTTACAACAATAGTTTCCATAGTAGTATTGGCATGTCGCGTCCATGCAGGACACCCTTGTGCTGGACCGAAGTTGGGGAACGCAGCATGATTGGTCCGGAGATTGTTGAAGAGACAACCGAAAAGATCAAGTTCTTGAGGGACAAGATGAGACAGGCACAAGATCGCCAAAAGAACTATGCAGATCGAAGGAGGAAAGATCTCGAGTTTCAAGTAGGTGACTTGGTGTATCTCAAAATGATTACCTTCAAAGGACGAGTCCGAATTTCCGGGAGACGGAAGTTAGACCCGAGATACTTGGGGCCGTTCAAGGTCATTGAAAGAGTTGGGATGGTGGCCTACAAGTTGGACTTGCCGGCCAAGATGGACGCATTTCATAATGTGTTCCACGTCTCCCAACTTCGGAAATGTTTGACGGACCAAGACATCGCTCTTCCTGCCATTCCAGACAATCTGGGTAAGAACCTAACCTTGGAAACGAGGCCAGTTCGAATCATAGATAGGATGGAAAAAGCAACAAGGAAGAAGACGGTCCAGATGGTCAAGGTCGTCTGGGACTGTAATGGTCAGGATATAATCACTTGGGAAACCGAAGCTAGAATGAAAGCAGAGTACCCAGAGTGGTTGGATCAGTTTGTTTCCGAGGAAGCATTCGATTCGGATTCGAGGACGAATCCATCCCAAGGGGGGGAGACTTGTCACGCCCCCAATCCTGAATAGGATTGTTGGGACGGCCATGGTTCGAGGAAACGTGCAAGCCAGTCTTAGACATCAAGGCAAGCGTTCCATGGTCGAGAAAGAAGGTTAAGGACATAAGGAAACTTAGACTTAACCTTATACAAGCTAAGAGACAGCTAGGACGAGTAAGACGGTAGCTGGACGAAGTGGACGAGTAGCTCGGCCAGCTCAATGAAGCTAGGTTCAGTTCACTCCAGCTCAGTCCCTACTAAGTCAGCTCCACTAGCTGCACTCAGCTGAGGCAGCTGAGAGTCAGCTCATCTCAGCTAGACGGACTGTCCGGCTTTAGGCCGATGGTCCGGGTCCGGGTCAGTGGCGGGCTGTGAGGTCCGGCCATGAGGCCATGGGCTGTTGGGTCTTTGGACAAGGCCGTGGGCTAAGTCCAGGAGGCCTGGGGCGTGGGTTGGGCTTGGACCGACCCCAAACCCAATCAGAAAGGGCGAAGGGATGCAAGTGGCCGAAAGGGGACAACCCTTGCCGATGGTGCCCATTCGCTAGCAAGTCGTGCCTGTTCGTGGGCAAGACTTACCCCCTCGTTTTCTATAAATATGGGGGCTCTCTGGTCGATTTCATTATCCAATTCCAGAGTAAAATACTCAGAGAAAACGTAGAGAGAAAGAAGAGAGAAAGAGAGAGTTCCGGCCAAGAGAAAGGCCGATTGTGGTGGTGTTGTGTTCGGCGACTCTGATCGTTTGAGAACTAACTCCGGTCAAGAATGGGAGATCAAGACAAGGAGAAGAGCATGGAGAACCCAGACGTGGTTCACAAGGATGTGGATGGGCCGTGCTCCATCAGACCGAACGGACGGTCCATGCGACCGCACCGCGGCTCTGCTCGGTT
>NW_022610322.1:0-40988 GCF_000309985.2 Brassica rapa | reverse complement strand
GACGTCTTGTGTGTGATGACGGACACACACGGACATCATGTGTGTGCTGACGGACACCCACAGACGTCCTATGTGTAATGAACAGATAGCCACATGGCCAAAATCACCTGAACAGTCCACGGGAAGGGCCAGCGTGCTGAGTCCAAGGACCAGTGTGCTGATATGTGTACTGATGGACAGCCACAGGACGTCCTGTGTTTGCTGACGGACACACACGGACAGCCACAGACGTCCTGTGTGTGCTGACTGGACAGCCACAGACAGCCACAGACGTCCTGTGGTGCTGGGCGGACACCACAGACGTCCTGTGTGTACTGAACAGACAGCCAATGTGGGCCAAATCACCCAAATAGTCCACGGGAAGGGCCAGCGTGCTGAGTCCAAGGACCAACGTGTGCTATGTGTACTGATGGACAGCCTTAGGACGTCCTGTGTGTGCTGACGGACACACACTGACACACACGGACAGCCACGGACGCCCTGTGTGTGCTAGTGGACACACTCGAAACGTCCAGTGTGTGCTGACGGACACCCACAGACGTCTTGTGTGTGCTGACAGACACCACACGATAGCCTCGGACGTCTTTGTGTGCAGACGGACAGCCACAGACAGCCACGGTTGTCCTGTGTGTGCTGGCGGACACCCACGGAAGTCCGTGTGTACTGAACAGACAGCCCACGTGGGCCAAAATCACCCAAATAGTCCAGGGAAGGGCCAGCGTGCTGAGTCCAAGGACCAACGTGCTGATATGTGTACTGATGGACAGCCACGAACGTCCTGTGTGTGCTGACGGACACAGACGGACACACACAGACAGCAAACGGACATTCCTGTGTGTGCTGACGGACACACACAGACGTCATGTGTGTGGTGACGGACACCCCACGGACGTCCTGTGTGTGCTGACGGCCACCCACGGACATCCTGTATGTTTACTGAACAGACACCCACGTGGGCAAAATCACCCAAACAGTCCACGGGAAGGGTCAGGCTGGTGAGTCCAAGGACCAACGTAATGATATGTGTACTGATGGACAGCCACAGACGTCCTGTGTGTGATGACGGACACACACGGACACACACGGACACACACGGACGCCACAGACGTCCTGTGTGTGCTGACGGACACCCACAGACGTCCTGTGTGTTCTGACGGACACCCACGGACGTCCTGTGTGTACTGAAACAGACAGCCCACGTGGCCAAAATCACCCGAACAGTCCACAGGAAGGGCCCGGGCCTCGTGCTGAGTTCAAGTACCACACTTGCTGATATATGTGCTGATGGACAGCCATAGACATCTTGTGTGTGCTGACGGACACAGACGGACAACCGCGGACGCCCTGTGTGTGCTAGTGGACACACTCGGACGTCCAGTGTGTGCTGACGGACACCCACAGACAGCCACGGACGTCCTGTGTGTGCTGATGGACAGCCACTACCATCCACGGACGTCCTACGTGTGCTGGCAGACACCCACTGATGCGGTCATCAAATCAGTACCTGAACCAGAAGCCAACCAGCGTGCTGAGTCCAAGGACCAACGTGCTGATATGTGTACTGATGGACAGCCACATACGTCCTGTGTGCTGACGAACACACAACGGGACACATACAGACAGCCACGGACGTCCTGTGTGTGTGCTGACGGACACACACACACGTCCTGTGTGTGTCTGACGGGACACCCACAGACGTCTTGTGTGTGCTGACGGACACACACGAACAAACACGGACAGCCACAGACGTCCTGTGTTTGCTGACGGACAGCCACAGACGTCCTGTGTTTGCTGACGGACAGCCACGAACAGCCACGGACGTCCTGCGTGTGCTGGCAGACACCCACGGACGTCCTGTGTGTACTTAACAGACAGCCCACGTGGGCCAAAAATCACCCAAATAGCCCACGGGAAGGGCCAGCGTGCTGAGTCCAAGGACCAACGTGCTGATATGTGTACTGATGGACAGCCACGGCCATCCTGTGTGTGCTGACGGACACAGATGGACACAACACGACAGCGACGAACGTCCTGTGTGTCCTGACAGACACACGGCCATCTCGTGTGTGCGGACGGACACCCACAGATGTCCTATGTTGCTGACGGACACCCACAGACGTCCTGTATGTACTGAACAGACAGCCCACGTGGGCAAAAATCACCCAAACAGTCCACGGGAAGGGTCAGCCTGCTGAGTCCAAGGACCAACGTGCTGATATGTGTACTGATGGACAGCCACAGACGTCCTGTGTGTGCTGACGGACACACACGGACTCACACGGATAGCCACGAACGTCCTGTGTGTGCTGAAGGACACCCACGGACGTCCTGTGTGTGCTGACGGACACACACAGACACACACGAACAGCCACGGATGTCCTGCATGTGCTGGCGGACACCCACGAACGTCCGGTGTGTACTGAACAGACAGCCCACGTGGGCCAAAAATCACCCAAACAGTCCACGGGAAGAGCCAGCGTGCTGAGTCCAAGGACCAACGTGCTGATATGTGTACTGATGGACAGCCACACACGTCCTGTGTGTGCTGACGGACACAGACGGACACGCACAGACACACACGGACAGCCACGACCGTCCTGTGTGTGCTGGTGGACACCCACGGACGTCCTGTGTGTACAGATGGACACCCACGGACGTCCTGTGTGTACAGATGGACACCCACCACGGACGTCTGTGTGTACAAACGGACACCCACGAACACACAACGGACAGCCACGGCCGTCCAGGTGTGCTGTGTTGACACCCACGGCGTCCTGTGTGTTACAGAACACAGACATCCATGTGGGCCAAAAAACCCAAACAGTCCACGGGAAGGGTCAGCCTGCTGAGTCCAAGGACAACGTGCTGATATGTGTACTGATGGACAGCCACAGACGTCATGTGTGTGCTGACGGACACACACGGACTCACACGGACATCCACGAACGTCCTGTGTGTGCTGACGGACACCCACAGACGTCATGTGTGTGCTTGACGGGCACCCACGGACGTCCTGTGTGTGCTGACGGGACACCACAGACACACACGAACAGCCATGGACGTCATGTGTGTGCTGACGGACAGCCACGAACAGCCCCGGATGTCCTGCGTGTGCTGGCGGACACCCACGGACACCCACGGACGTCCTGTGTGTACTGAACAGACAGCCCACGTGGGCCAAAAATCACCCAAACAGTCCACGGGAAGGCCAGCGTGCTGAGTCCAAGGACCAACGTGCTGATATGTGTACTGATGAACAGCCACACACGTCCTGTGTGTGCTGACTGACACAGAACGGACACGCACAGACCACACACGGACAGCCCACGGCCGTCCTGTGTGTTGCTGGTGGACACCCACGGACGTCCTGTGTGTACAGACGGATAGCCCACGAACACACACGGACAGCCACGGCCGTCCAGTGTGTGCTGGTGGACACCCACGGACTCCTGTGTGTACAGAACAGACAGCCCATGTGGGCCAAAACAACCAAAACAGTCCATGGGAAGGGTCAGCGTGCTGAGTCCCAAGGACCAACATGCTGATATTTGTATTGATGGACAGCCACATACGTCTTGTGTGTGCTGACGGACACACACAGACACATACGGACAGCCACTGACGTCTTTTGTGTGCTGACGGACACACACAGACGTCATTGTGTGCTGACGGACATCCACGGAAGTCCTATGTGTAATGAAAAGACAGCCCACGTGGGCCAAAAATCACCCAAACAGTCCACAGGAAGGGCCAGCGTGCTGAGTCCAAGGACCAACGTGCTGATATGTGTTACGGATGGACAGCCACAGACGTCCTATGTGTGGGTGGATGGACATAGACGGACACGCACAGACACAGACAAACACGGACAGCCACAGACGTCCTGGTGTGCTGACGGACACCCACAGACATCATGTGTGTGCTGGCGGACACCCCACGGACGTCCTGTGTGTACTGAACAGACAGCCCACGTGGGCCAAAAATCACCCAAATAGTCCACGGGAATGGCCAGCGTGCTGAGTCCAAGGACCAACGTGCTGAGTCCAAGGACCAACTTGCTGATATGTGTACTGATGGACAACCACGGACGTCCTGTGTGTGCTGACGGACACAGACGGACACACACAGACAGCGACGGACGTCCTGTGTTGTGCTGACGGACACACACGGACGTCCTGTGTGTGCTGATGGACACCCACGGACGTCCTATGTGTGCTGACGGACACCACACAGACGTCCTGTATGTACTGAACAGACAGCCCACGTGGGCCAAAATCACCCAAACAGTCCACGGGAAGGGTCAGCCTGCTGAGTCCAAGGACCAACGTGCTGATATGTGTACTTATGGACAGCCACAGACGTCCTGTGTGTGCTGACGGACACACACGGACACACACGGACAGCCACAGATGTCATGTGTGTGCTGACGGACACCCACAACGTCCTGTGCGTGCTGACGGCACCCACAGACGTCCTGTGTGTACTGAACAGACAGCCCACGTGGGCGAAAATCACCCGAACAGTCCACAGGAAGGGCCAGCGTGCTGAGTTCAAGGACCAACGTGCTGATATGTGTACTGATGGACAGCCACAGACATCCTGTGTGTGCTGACGGACACACACGGACACAGATGGACACACACGGACGGCCACAGACGTCCTGTGTGTACTGGCGGACACCCACGGATGTCCCTGTGTGTACTCAACAGACAGCCCACGTGGGCCAAAATCACCCGAACAGTCCACGGGAAGGGTCAGCGTGCTGAGTCCAGGTCCAACGTGCTGATATGTGTACTGATGGATAGCCACAGACGTCCTGTGTGTGCTGACGGACACACACGGACAGCCACGGACGTCCTATGTGTGCTGACGGAGACACACGGACGTCCTGTGTGGGCTGAAGGACACCCGGATGTCATTTGTGTGCTACGGACACACACGGACACACACGTACACACACGGACGTCCTGTGTGTGCTGAAGGACACACATGGACGTCCTGTGTGTGCTGACGGACACACACGGACGTCCTGTGTGTGCTGACAGACACCCACGGACGTCCAGTGTGTTGCTGACGGACACCCACGGACGTCCTGTGTGTGCTGACGGACACACACAGACACACACGGACCAGCCATCGACATCTGTGTTGCTGACGGACAGTCACAGACAGCCACGGACGTCCTGCGTGTGCTGGCGGACACCCACGGACGTCCTGGTGTACTGAACAGACAGCCCACGTGGGCCAAAAATCACCCAAACAGTCCACGGGAAGGGCCAGCATGCTGAGTCCAAGGACCAACGTGCTGATATGTGTACTGATGGACAGCGACAGACGTCATGTGTGTGCTGACGGACACACACGGACACACACGGAAAGCCACGGCCGTCCTGTGTGTGCTGGTGGACACCCACGGACGTCTTGTGTGTACAGAACAGACAGCCCAGGTGGGCCAAAATCACCCAAAAAGTCCACAGGAAGGGCCAGCGTGCTGATATGTGTACTGATGGACAGCCACAGATGTCTTGTGTGTGCTGACGGACACACACGGACACACACGGACACACACGGACAGCCACGGCCGTCCTGTTTGTGCTGGTGGACACCCACAGACGTCCTGTGTTTACAGAACAGACAGCCCACGTGGGCCAAAAACACCCGAACAGTCGACGGGAAGGGTCAGCGTGCTGAGTCCAAGGACCAACGTGCTGATATGTGTACTGATGGACAGCGACATACATCATGTGTGTGCTGACGGACACACACAGACACATACGGACAACCACGGACGTCTTGTGTGTGATGACGGACACACACGGACATCATGTGTGTTGTAAGACCCGATCCCGGCCGACTAGGCCGCGGTCGATGCCTCACGTCGCTCGGTCTATACACTGACCGAACCTCTTAAAATTTTTGCCCTTTATTTAAAAACATCGCCCATAGGCGAGGGCTAACTCAGATCTGAGCTCAAGACTACCTTAGTCATTCCCTAGCTTAGATCATTTCAACTTATGCACAGCGGAATAACATCTATCATCCATTGGACTAAATCCAATCTAACACTTGTCTGGTCAGATCACCTCAGCTACTGGTCAGTAAACACAACTGCCTGCTAGCTCCAAGGTCGAACCTGAACCTTTGCCACATTCCCGGAGCTTGTTAGCTCATTGTCCCAGCTGACTTAGCTGTCTTAGCTAGCTCACCCAGCTAGTTGAGCTGAATCACTTCACTTGAGGTTTGCTGCTCCGTTCCAGCTGATCGAGCTGCGAGGTAGCTTTGCCCAGCTCCCCGTCCACTCGTCCAACTCCCTTATAATTGCATAAACTCTTCCCTTGGGTACTTAGTCATTCAGCCAACCATCCCCACAGACATAAGTAACCTTTGGGAAGTCTTCAATCAGCTAAGGACATGCATCTGGCCCTTACCGGTTCATGCACTGTCCCACATCCTTTTGCCTTATCAACTTATGATACCAAGTCCAGCTCATGGACTAATCATACCAAGTCCTCTCATGGACTAACCAGATCAATTCCTCACAAAGACTAACAATGCCCATCAGATCCTGAGTCAATCAACCAACCACCCCACATGACTCAGAACTGATGAGTCTTCATACTTCCTAATCAGTCATGGAACCATGTCCCACTGAACCTGATTAGTGTTGCTCTTACCACCGGTGCATCCTTTGATCAATCAGATCAGACACCTTGATCCATCATCCAAGGATCAGGTCGTCCATCCTTGCCCATGATCAGATCACACCCGGCCTGCCTTACCAACACCAAGGTTGATAACCAGCAATTCCTTATGATCAATATCATAAGTGACAATATGTTCCAGCACACAAACATATGATCAGATGTCCTAACACAAGGATCTGACCCCAATATGCCCTCAGGTGCAATTTCGACCCCAAGCAAACCTGCTCCAAAAATCAATTAAAATTCATAACAATTCATGATAAATCATAACTAAGAGAATGGTCCAATCAGATTTCCCAGAACCGGCCTCCATCCCATAGATCTCGACCTAGATCAGCCAAACCGGCCTAAGGGACCATCTCTAAATCAATCCCTAAAAACTCAATAGGATTCATGATAATTCATGATAAATCTTAACTAAGAGAATGGTCAAGTCAGAATTCCAAGAACCGATCTCGATCCTATGGATCTCGACCTAGAACAGCCCCACCGGCCACCTTGACCATCTCGAAATCAATCACATAAAAATCCCCAAATACCATGATAATTCATGATAATTCACCACTAAGAGGATTCCAAAGTCAGATCGCCATAAATCCATCAGGAAGTAGGAGATCCGGACTTAGCTGCCAAACCAAGGCCATGGAGGGTTCTTCTGAACCGGCCAAGCCATGGTTCAGTGCTACTATGTCTAATCATCAATCTCAATCATAAGAAGAAGAAATAATATGATTACTAATCATAAAACAGAGTAAGGTGTAACTGCAGGACCAGATCAGCCCATAGTGTACCAGACTATGTCCAATGGTCTGCAGTCCCCACCTGTTACCTCATCAGGGGCGTCCATGCTCCTCCTAGCACGCCTTCATCAAACCCTTATCACATACTTCCAGTATTGATAAGATCTAACCATGGTTCGTGCCCATCACTCCTTCCATGGAACTTCCATGAAACCAGTTTCTATAATGCATCCATCTTCAAGGCTGTTCATGCCTTTGAGAGTGGTGTCAAGCCTTCCCCCTTCTCTCCTAACCAATTGCGTGTGTTCCCAAGACACAGAGGAAGCCTTAGACATGATCATCCATGATCAATCACCATCCAAAGGTCGTGCATCACTTCCCTCATTGTTCCCCATGAAACTGCTTTCCACACCAATCTCCCTTTAAGGCTGCATTGGCCCTTGGGAATGGATTCCGGCCAACTCCCTCCTGTCCTCACCATTTGCGTGTGTTCACAGGCTCCAGATAAGGCTTTGGGTGTTGTCAACAATGATCAAAACCGTTCAGAGGGTCGTTCCCAACTTCCCCCTTGATCTGCCCCAAAACTGTCTCTTTATGGCCTTCACACCACCATGGATCTTGGATTAGGAATCCGACCAACTCTCTGTATTTTTCTCTAGATTCTTTGTGTTTCAGGGTGTAGAAGGAAGCCCTGGCGTGCCTGCAAAGGCACGGACTTGCCTTCCTTATATAGGAGAAGGGGTGGTTACTTCTTAACCATTGCATCCATTCGGTATCATTTCTGGCCATTGATTTAATCAATGGTACAGATTGCACCCTTTCGCCTATGGCAGTTACCACACGCCCTGGAACTGCCAAACCACTCCTGGACAAGTCCAAACAAGGCCCAGACTGATTGCCCACGCCCATGACCCAACCACAAGAGCCCTCCAGCCCATTGGTACACATGGGTCATCCACATGGCCTGGTCACTGTCCAGACCCGGTCCTACTGCCCAACACCTGAACACTCAGTCCAGCTGAGTTGAGCTGATCCCCAGCTGATCCAGCTGAGTGAGCTAGACCATCCAGCTCAGGGAGCTGACTTACACTTCAGTGAGCTACACCGAGCTGCACTACACTTCACCTAGCTGGTCGAGCTTGCTTACTGCATCGCCCAGCCGTTATACACTGTGTCCAGCTTGCTTCCTTTATCTTCTTCAATCCTTCTAAGTCCCTTGGTCAATTTCCAGACCTAGACTTAGTTTTCCCATGATCCATTCTGATCACTCACTTCATCGAGCTTCACCTGGATCTTGTCCAGCTACCAGCTCGCTTGTCCAGCTCCTTTGAGCTTGCCTCCTTCTTGGATTAGCTATGCCTTAGCTTCCTGATGCCCATGATATACCGTTCTTTAGGTCATCTGACCTGACTGGTGCATTTCCTCACACCGCAGTCCGTCCGGACGATCCTATCCAGGATCAGGGACATGACAAGTCTCCCCCACTTACGAAGGATTCGTCCTCGAATCCAGTGGTGTTAACCTCTTGTCTCATGACAAAGGTTCCATCCGAACTCCTTTGTACCCGGAACATGGAGCATGCTCGATTGGTTCTTTCTAACCAATTCCATGCATCTCCCACCTTGTTCCTTCTCACTGACCATGTCTTGGTCATCATGTACACAACAAGTCTCCCCCCTTGATAGATATTTAACCAAAAATCTTATCAAGTGGTCCATCAAGCACCCATACAAAGACATGACTTGTGTCACTGACCCAACTCTCCAGGTTGCGTTCCTAGTAGACACCAAGACCATGTAGAACACTTCAGTTCCATGACTAGATTAAATTCAGTACCTAGGAACATACTGAGTACTCAAGTCTTAGTAGATTCAACCAATCTCCAAGCCACTCGATGCACCAGCCAAGTCCTAGCGAACATGTTCCAATCTTTAGGCTGCTCACTCTACCATGAGTCCTAACAGATTGTTCTGTTCCCTTAAGTCCTTCCTGGACAATAAGGTTTATGATTCCAGCAATTCATCAATCATGGGTAAAGGGTACTTGTTCTTCCCAGTCACCCTGTTCAAACCCCTATAATCAATGCACGACCTAAAGCTACCATCCTTTTTCTTAACAAATAGGACTGGTGCTCCCCAAGGTGATACACTAGGGCGTATGAACCCCTTCTCAAGCAACTCCTCAAGTTGCTTCTTCAGCTCTGCCATCTGAGCTGGTGCCATTCTATATGGACTTTTAGATAATGGGGCCGTTCCAGGTTCCAATTCAATGATGAATGGGTCAGCCCTATCAGGGGGAATGCCCTGTAGTGCCCCAAACACATCCTGAAATTCCCGAACCAACGGTATACCCTCTGGGTCACAGGCCCCTACAACCTCATCAGTGTAAATGGTAGCCAAAAAGGCCTCACAACCATTTCCAAGCATCCGTTCTACTTGGACTGCTGAAACTACCAAACTACAAGAGGTTGGCTTGATTCCTTGGTACTTAATCGGGGGTCCAAACTCGTTCTCAAGTCGCACCCTTCCCAGGTGACAATCTAGAGTTGCCCGATACTTTCCCAACCAGTCCATGCCCAAGATCACTTCATGATGCTTGAGGGGGACAACAATCAGATCTATAGGCATCGGCCTATCCAAGATCACCACAGGGATGTCCTTAACCAGACCGAGTGAGTTCATACTTGCCCTCTGGCCGCACTCACTCGTTCAGGACCATCCCATGTTCCATACTGGAACAAACCTTTTCCAATCATACTTGGACTCACAAAACTATGTGTAGCTCCAGTATCAAATAATGTGTTTCCACACCACCGATTATTAAGTACTTAGATGAGTAGGATCTCGGTTTGATCACACATTTGGAAAATGTCCCATACCATTCTCCAAAGCATCACACATCTGTGAATGTCCCATACCATTCACAAAAGTGTTTATAGTATACCTCAATCCTCATCATAGTAAGATACTTAACATCGTGTTTCCAATTCCTCTTGGAATTGATCCATTCCATTCACTCAATCTTAAGGAATCCTACCTTGACTTACACTGAGTCCAAGCTGATCCATCTGATCACAAGCCCACTCATGTACTAGCCATGTAGCGTCTCCCTTAGACTAACATGAACATTGCATATGCTCACTTGTTTCGAACGGCCACCAAGGAATAACATTTACCTCCAAGAGAGTGCTGCACGTTTCTTTCAACCTAAGCCACTCTCTGGTCCATGTTACTTCCCTTGTCCAGGTCGTCCATACAAAGATCTTGCATTGCGTCCATCATCCAATCCGTATATTATTCCCAAATAACTAGATAATCTAACCTTTATGTTTTCAGGGTCTTGCCGTGGAAGAGTGTATCTTGGCTAAGCCGGCTCATCTTGGAACTTCCCCGTTCACAAGCATGAATCCCAAACTTACCTCAACTCTCACTTGGCTCACCACAACTAAGGTTCCAAGTCATCTCAGTTTTCAGAAATAATTTCGGTTTGGAATTCAACATCTTTGAGCACTGTCCTTAACAGGATCAAGCATGCTCTGATACCAACTTGTAAGACCCGATCCCGGCCGACTAGGCCGCGGTCGATGCCTCACGTCGCTCGGTCTATACACTGACCGAACCTCTAAAAATTTTGCCCTTTATTTAAGAACATCGCCCATAGGCGAGGGCTAACTCAGATCTTAGCTCAAGACTACCTTAGTCATTCCCTAGCTTAGATCATTTCACCTTATGCACAGCGGAATAACATCTATCATCCATTGGACTAAATCCAATCTAACACTTGTCTGGTCAGATCACCTCAGCTACTGGTCAGTAACACAACTGCCAGCTAGCTCCAAGGTCGATCCTGAACCTAGACCAAGTCATACAATCAGAGGTTCCGTTCCCCTAAGCCATTCTATCTAGATCTATGCAACATTGACAGATCATACCTTTGCCACATTCCCGGAGCTTGTTAGCTCATTGTCCCAGCTGACTTAGCTGTCTTAGCTAGCTCACCCAACTAGTTGAGCTGAACCACTTCACTTGAGGTTTGCTGCTCCGTTCCAGCTGATCGAGCTGCATAAACTCTTCCCTTGGGTACTTAGTCATTCAGCCAACCATCCCCACAGACATAAGTAACATTTGGGAAGTCTTCAATCAGCTAAGGACATGCATCTGGCCCTTACCGGTTCATGCACTGTCCCACATCCTTTTGCCTTATCAACTTATGATACCAAGTCCAGCTCATGGACTAATCATACCAAGTCCTCTCATGGACTAACCAGATCAAGTCCTCACAAAGACTAACAATGCCCATCAGATCCTGAGTCAATCAACCAACCACCCCACATGACTCAGAACTGATGAGTCTTCATACTTCCTAATCAGTCATGGAACCATGTCCCACTGAACCTGATTAGTGTTGCTCTTACCACCGGTGCATCCTTTGATCAATCAGATCAGACACCTTGATCCATCATCCAAGGATCAGGTCGTCCATCCTTGCCCATGATCAGATCACACACGGCCTGCCTTACCAACACCAAGGTTGATAACCAGCAATTCCTTATGATCAATATCATAAGTGACAATATGTTCCAGCACACAAACATATGATCATATATCCTAACACAAGGATCTGACCCCAATATGCCCTCAGGTGCAATTTCGACCCCAAGCAAACCTGCTCCAAAAATCAATTAAAATTCATGACAATTCATGATAAATCATAACTAAGAGAGTGGTCCAATCAGATTTCCCAGAACCGGCCTCCATCCCATAGATCTCGGCCAAGATCAGCCAAACCGGCCTAAGGGACCATCTCTAAATCAATCCCTAAAAACTCAATAGGATTCATGATAATTCATGATAAATCTTAACTAAGAGAATGGTCAAGTCAGAATTCCAAGAACCGATCTCGATCCTATGGATCTCGACCTAGAACAGCCCCACCGGCCACCTTGACCATCTCGAAATCAATCACATAAAAATCCCCAAATACCATGATAATTCATGATAATTCACCACTAAGAGGATTCCAAAGTCAGATCGCCATAAATCCATCAGGAAGTAGGAGATCCGGACTTAGCTGCCAAACCAAGGCCATGGAGGGTTCTTCTGAACCGGCCAAGCCATGGTTCAGTGCTACTATGTCTAATCATCAATCTCAATCATAAGAAGAAGAAATAATATGATTACTAATCATAAAACAGAGTAAGGTGTAACTGCAGGACCAGATCAGCCCATAGTGTACCAGACTATGTCCAATGGTCTGCAGTCCCCACCTGTTACCTCATCAGGGGCGTCCATGCTCCTCCTAGCACGCCTTCATCAAACCCTTATCACATACTTCCAGTATTGATAAGATCTAACCATGGTTCGTGCCCATCACTCCTTCCATGGAACTTCCATGAAACCAGTTTCTATAATGCATCCATCTTCAAGGCTGTTCATGCCTTTGAGAGTGGTGTCAAGCCTTCCCCCTTCTCTCCTAACCAATTGCGTGTGTTCCCAAGACACAGAGGAAGCCTTAGACATGATCATCCATGATCAATCACCATCCAAAGGTCGTGCATCACTTCCCTCATTGTTCCCCATGAAACTGCTTTCCACACCAATCTCCCTTTAAGGCTGCATTGGCCCTTGGGAATGGATTCCGGCCAACTCCCTCCTGTCCTCACCATTTGCGTGTGTTCACAGGCTCCAGATAAGGCTTTGGGTGTTGTCAACAATGATCAAAACCGTTCAGAGGGTCGTTCCCAACTTCCCCCTTGATCTGCCCCAAAACTGTCTCTTTATGGCCTTCACACCACCATGGATCTTGGATTAGGAATCCGACCAACTCTCTGTATTTTTCTCTAGATTCTTTGTGTTTCAGGGTGTAGAAGGAAGCCCTGGCGTGCCTGCAAAGGCACGGACTTGCCTTCCTTATATAGGAGAAGGGGTGGTTACTTCTTAACCATTGCATCCATTCGGTATCATTTCTGGCCATTGATTTAATCAATGGTACAGATTGCACCCTTTCGCCTATGGCAGTTACCACACGCCCTGGAACTGCCAAACCCCTCCTGGACAAGTCCAAACAAGGCCCAGACTGATTGCCCACGCCCATGACCCAACCACAAGAGCCCTCCAGCCCATTGGTACACATGGGTCATCCACATGGCCTGGTCACTGTCCAGACCCGGTCCAACTGCCCAACACCTGAACACTCAGTCCAGCTGAGTTGAGCTGATCCCCAGCTGATCCAGCTGAGTGAGCTAGACCATCCAGCTCAGGGAGCTGACTTACACTTCAGTGAGCTACACCGAGCTGCACTACACTTCACCTAGCTGGTCGAGCTTGCTTACTGCATCGCCCAGCCGTTATACACTGTGTCCAGCTTGCTTCCTTTATCTTCTTCAATCCTTCTAAGTCCCTTGGTCAATTTCCAGACCTAGACTTAGTTTTCCCATGATCCATTCTGATCACTCACTTCATCGAGCTTCACCTGGATCTTGTCCAGCTACCAGCTCGCTTGTCCAGCTCCTTTGAGCTTGCCTCCTTCTTGGATTAGCTATGCCTTAGCTTCCTGATGCCCATGATATACCGTTCTTTAGGTCATCTGACCTGACTGGTGCATTTCCTCGCACCGCAGTCCGTCCGGACGATCCTATCCAGGATCAGGGACATGACATGTGTGCTGACGGACACCCACAGACGTCCTATGTGTAATGAACAGATAGCCCACATGGGCCAAAATCACCCGAACAGTCCACGGGAAGGGCCAGCGTGCTGAGTCTAAGGACCAGTGTGCTGATATGTGTACTGATGAACAGCCACAGACGTCCTATGTGTGCTGACGGACACACACGGACAGCCACAGATGTCCTGTGTGTGCTGACGGACAGCCACAGACAGCCACAGACGTCCTGTGTGTGCTGGCGGACACCCACAGACGTCCTGTGTGTACTGAACAGACAGCCAACGTGGGCCAAAATCACCCAAATAGTCCACGGGAAGGGCCAGCTTGCTGAGTCCAAGGACCAACGTGCTGATATGTGTACTGATGGACAGCCTAGGACGTCCTGTGTGTGCTGACGGACACACACTGACACACACGGACAGCCACGGACGCCCTGTGTGTGCTAGTGGACACACTCGAACGTCCAGTGTGTGCTGACGGACACCCACAGACGTCTTGTGTGTGCTGACAGACACACACAGATAGCCACAGACGTCCTTTGTGTGCAGACGGACAGCCACAGACAGCCACGGACGTCCTGTGTGTGCTGGCGGACACCCACGGAAGTCCTGTGTGTACTGAACAGACAGCCCACGTGGGCCAAAATCACCCAAATAGTCCAGGGAAGGGCCAGCGTGCTGAGTCCAAGGACCAACGTGCTGATATGTGTACTGATGGACAGCCACGGACGTCCTGTGTGTGCTGACGGACACAGACGGACACACACAGACAGCAACGGACGTCCTGTGTGTGCTGACGGACACACACAGACGTCATGTGTGTGCTGACGGACACCCACGGACGTCCTGTGTGTGCTGACGGACACCCACGGACATCCTGTATGTACTGAACAGACAGCCCACGTGGGCCAAAATCACCCAAACAGTCCACGGGAAGGGTCAGGCTGGTGAGTCCAAGGACCAACGTGCTGATATGTGTACTGATGGACAGCCACAGACGTCCTGTGTGTGCTGACGGAAACACACGGACACACACGGACACACACGGACAGCCACAGACGTCCTGTGTGTGCTGACGGACACCCACAGACGTCCTGTGTGTTCTGACGGACACCCACGGACGTCCTGTGTGTACTGAACAGACAGCCCACGTGGGCCAAAATCACCCGAACAGTCCACAGGAAGGGCCCGCGTGCTGAGTTCAAGTACCAACTTGCTGATATGTGTACTGATGGACAGCCATAGACATCTTGTGTGTGCTGACGGACACAGACGGACAGCCACGGACGCCCTGTGTGTGCTAGTGGACACACTCGGACGTCCAGTGTGTGCTGACGGACACCCACAGACGTCTTGTGTGTGCTGACGGACACACACAGACAGCCACGGACGTCCTGTGTGTGCTGATGGACAGCCACTACCATCCACGGACGTCCTACGTGTGCTGGCAGACACCCACTGATGCGGTCATCAAATCAGTACCTGAACCAGAAGCCAACCAGTTGCACCAAACAGCTAATCCAAAGACTCACCAGGATATGTGTTCAATCAAAACGGCGTATCTCACCAACCAGGAAGACATTGTCCATGAAACTAAATTTCCTGCACTCTACGCTCAACAAGGAGTCAATCCCAATTGGAATCATCATCAAAGATACTCGGACAAGGAAGATATGAATTTTACAAACCGGAGGTTCTCCATCCCGTCCATCTGCGAGTATCCGAGTTTAGAAGTTGTTTCAAGCCCAACAAAGAAGCGTTCCGACCCAAACCAAAGCTTGGACTTCAAGAAGGGTCTCTTAGCTTTCCAACAAGCCAAGAATGGGAAGAAAAGTCCACGGAAATATGGAGTTAAGATCAATTTCTCAAAACCGGACAAACCAGTTCTACACTTGCCTTATTTGGAAGCTGGCCGGTTCAATCAATTGCAAACCAGACATTGGCGACCAGGAGAGACATCTAACCATTCAGGAGACCAATCCAAACGTCCAGGAGAGTCAGTGTTGTAGTACCCACGACTGAGGTTCCCATTATCCGCAAAGGTCCTACCACAAGGTCCGGTTCAAGAGTTATAAGAGCTGGATTTGCCAAAGCTGTCCAGGAGTTGCTTGCACAGGAACAAACCGGGTTCAAGCAACTATTGATCCAGGAGTTGTCTGACTTGAAGCTGGAAGACACCGGTGAACCACTAGAGGTTCCAGACCCTGTCCATTCGAGCCAGTTCTCCTCCATCGGCCAGAATGAAGCCGGCCTGACCATTTCCACCTTCATACTCAATCCATCCAACCAACTTGCTTCCGGTTCAGAGACATAGCCGACCATCAGAAGGAGTAGTATGTGTTGTACTCTTTTTCCTTATCGAGGTTTTGTCCCACTGGGTTTTCCCGAAAGGTTTTAATGAGGCAACAAGCAAGCATACTATGAGTTCTGATCCGGACATCTCAAGCCGCGACCGGTCTATTGTTTTCTTTATTTTATTTTGGTTAAGACTTTGGCCATTTGTCTAGGCCCTTTTTATCTTTAAAGTCCAGTAAGGAACATCTATTTAAACCCTTGTAGTTGCCAACTTTTCGGCTAAGTCTTTTTATGAAATCGTTTTTGCTTTAGCAAAGAAACCCTAAGTCTTTCAGTTGTGTGAAACATTGAGAGCAGCCGTGTGACATATCAAAGAGCCGATCCATTGTTCTTTGTGGCGTCCATCGATCCATTCCATTCTTGTCTGAATCTTGAGAGAGACACACGTCCAACAAGAGCCGGATCCATATCTATCTTCCTATCCGACCTAGGCATCTTGCTGAGAGAGACATACGTCCAGCAGCAGATTCCATCCGCCAATCTACTCTTTTCTCTATCTTTTGTTTTAGATTTCATTCATCCAATTCCATAAAAACCAAAAGAATCATATCTTGTTCTGTTCTTGTTCCTATTGAAAACTCACTAAAGGTTCCTATCTGTTTCAGGATCGAACACAGCAAGAGACGAGCCGGCCGGTACCATCCATCCGAGGCAAGGTTGAACCGCGGAACGGCCATCCGTCCATCCGTTCGACCCTCCGACCCGTGCCTACAACATTTTGGTATCAGAGCTGAAGTTTCCTGCGAAACTCAGTTCTTTCTGAACCCTAGCCGTCACAATTAAAAAAAAAAATATTTACTTTCCTTTTTAAAAAAAATTTCGAATTGTTCTCCAAGTTTTCGATTTTTGCATTTAAAAAAAAAAAAAATTAAAAGAAGTTTTACTTTCTTTCCAAGTTTTCGAAAATCAAAAAAAATTATTCATCTTTCCTTTTTCAACTTGATTCGATTTTATTCATAAATTTTAGCATTTACTTTTAGCCTTGGTCGATACTCAAGTATCCAACCCCAAGCTACTATTTAATCCCTCTTGCCTCTAATTTTTCTTTGAGTATCTTTTCAGAGAAACTATGGGAGATGTAGGTCAAGATCAAGCGGCCATAAACGCTCAGCTCCTAGCCGACAATGAAGAGTTGAGGGCGAGCCTTAGGGCTATAACCGCCGAGCTTACTCAGCTACGGCAGGGAGGCAGACCCAACGGACCTCGACCACCAGGAAGGAATCAGCCTGACCCGCATGACACTGACTCGGACGCGGACAGTACCGATGATACGCGCAGTCAGGACGAAGAGAGGCCAAACCGGGGAGGGAGGAGGAACGCGCGAGGACCCCGGGCCCAAGTAGGAGGAGGCCGCGACCGTAGAGGAGGTCGAGACCGAGAGGAGGAAGAGCCTTGGTTGGGAGGCAAGGCACTTAAGCTTCATCCCCCAACGTTTGCTGGCAAGGTTGATCCGGACGCCTACATCGTGTGGGAGAAGCGCATGGAGTACATCTTCGACTATTACCAATATAGTGAGGCCAAGAAGGTTGCCCTAGCAGCAGCCCAGCTGACGGACAATGCTCTTTCGTGGTGGGATCGAGACGTTGCCAAGTCCGGGCCAGTGTGGAGAGCGCGTAATTGGACCGAGATGCGGACCAAGCTTCGCGCGAGGTACATTCCATCTTACTACCAGCGTGACGTGCTAAAACGTTTTCGTAAACTTACGCAGGGAACTAAGACTGTGGAGGAGTACTTTGAGGAGTTCGAGGCACTTAGGAATAAGCTTGAGACCGACGAGCCCGAAGAGACAATGATGTCCCAATTTCTGGAAGGGCTGCAAGACCGCATTGCCCGCAAGGTGGAGAGGCAACAGTATGAAGACTTCAACGACCTGTTGCACTTTGCTACGCAAGCCGAGCAGCACATCAAGCGCAAGACGGCCAGCACCAACCGCAGCAAACCTGCGTGGACTCAACCGGGCTCAAAGCAAGGCGACAAGAGCAAGACGATTGAGATTGAGAGCCGATTCAAGACAAACCAGGCTGAATCGTCTAATGCATCCAAACCAGAGCAGGGTAAGACTCAAGCCCAAACATTGCATACCCGTGATATCATTTGTTATAAGTTTCAGGGCAAGGGCCACTACGCTCGGGATTGTCCAAACAAACGAGTGATGGTCCTAAAGGGGGATGGCGAGTATGAATCCCAAGATGAGGCAGAGGCCGCGGCAGTGATCTCTGATGAAGAAGTAACCGACTACCCGGAGACCGGCGAGCTGCTAGTGACCCGGAGAGCTCTTAGCACCCTCTTTGATCCAGAGACCATCCAGCGGGAGAACATCTTTCACACAAGATGTAGTGTTGATCACAAGGTATGTAGTTTGATCATAGATGGCGGATCTTGTACTAACGTGGCTAGCAAGTATCTTGTTGATAAGCTAGGGCTGGTCAAAACTGCCCATCCTCGGCCATACCGTCTCAAATGGCTCAATGATGAGACTGAGCTCAAGATTGCCGAACAAGTTGTTGTGTCCTTCAGTATTGGCAAGTACCAAGACCAGGTCAAGTGTGATGTTGTGCCCATGCAAGCCGGCCATATACTTTTAGGAAGGCCAGTGGCAGTTTGACAAGGAGACTCTTCACCATGGACGCACCAACATCTGTAGCTTCGTCCACAACAACAGGAAGCACAGCCTAGCACCTCTCAGCCCTCAAGAAGTTCATGATATGCAAAAGGCCATGACGCAGTCCGGCCAGGTAAGTAACACTAACCTTTACATGACTTCCGGACAAGTGCTTAAATCATTACAACGTGAGACACAGGTGCTACTAATGATCTTTAAGGAAGGTTGCTTTGCAGGTCTAGAAGCTCCTGAAGTACCGGACGTAGTACAAGACCTCATGGGACGTTACAAGGATGTCTTTCCTGATGAGATTCCAGCCGGTTTACCCCCTGTCCGTGGCATAGAACATCAGATCGACCTTGTACCCGGCGCGCCACTACCAAACCGAGCTGCTTACCGTGTCAACCCTGAGGAAGCCAAGGAGCTGGAGCGGCAGGTCCAAGATCTCATGGACAAAGGCTACATCCGCGAGAGCCTTAGTCCCTGTGCGGTCCCGGTCTTACTAGTGCCTAAGAAGGATGGGACGTGGCGCATGTGTGTGGACTGCCGAGCCATCAACAACATAACCATCAAATATCGGTACCCTATACCCAGATTAGATGATATGTTGGATGAACTGAGTGGGTCTGTTGTGTTTTCTAAGATTGATCTCAGGAGTGGATACCATCAAGTCCGCATGAAGGAAGGAGATGAGTGGAAAACTGCCTTCAAGACCAAGCAAGGTCTATACGAGTGGCTGGTGATGCCGTTTGGCCTTACCAACGCCCCTAGTACCTTCATGAGACTCATGAATGAGGTCCTCCGACCTTACATTGGTAAATTCGTGGTTGTATACTTTGATGATATCTTGATTTACAGCAGGTCTTTAACTGAACACATGGGACACCTAGAACAGGTTTTGAAAGCCTTAAGGCAAGAAGGCCTTTATGCTAACCTTAAGAAATGTGTATTCTGCACTGATCAGTTGGTATTTTTAGGCTTTGTTGTGAGTTCACAGGGACTGAAGGTTGATGAAGAGAAGATCAAGGCGATACAAGACTGGCCGACTCCGACCACGATCGGACATATCCGCAGCTTCCATGGGCTGGCCAGTTTCTATCGACGATTTGTGAAGGACTTCAGTACCATTGCCGCCCCAATGACCTCCGTGATCAAGAAGAATGTAACCTTTGCTTGGGGCCCTGCCCAAGAGGAGTCTTTCAACAGGCTTAAATATAGCTTGACACATGCACCGGTTCTAACTCTTCCTAACTTTGATAAACCTTTTGAGATTGAGTGTGATGCTTCAGGGACAGGAATAGGAGCCGTGCTGACCCAAGGAGGCCGGCCAGTGGCCTTTTTCAGTGAGAAATTGAGTGGAGCCGCCCTCAATTACCCCACCTATGATAAAGAGCTATATGCTCTAGTAAGGTCGCTTGAAACTTGGCAACATTATCTTTTGTCTAAAGAGTTTATTATTCATACAGATCATGAGACTCTTAAGCATTTGAGGGGCCAGACCACACTCAAGAAGAGGCATGCTAGGTGGCTGGAGTTCGTGGAAACTTTCCCTTATGTGATCAAGTACAAGAAGGGAAAGGACAACATAGTGGCCGACGCCCTATCCCGGCGCCACACACTCATTACCACCATGGAGGCTAATATCATGGGTTTTGAGCAACTCAAAATGTCTTATGAAACTGACCCTGACTTTTCTGAGCTTTACAGTAACACGGCTAAGGGGGCCATGGGTCCATTCTATCAGCAGGACGGGTTCCTCTTCAAGGAGAAACGCCTGTGTATTCCTCATGGTTCCATGCGAGATTTACTGACCAGAGAAGCTCATGGGGGTGGGTTGATGGGGCATTTCGGTCGGGACAAAACTCTGAGCGTCCTGTCCGACCACTTCTATTGGCCCCGGATGAGGCGCTACGTCGAGAGTCTTTGCGCCAAGTGCACTGTCTGTCTCAAAACCAAATCCAGGTCGCATCCTTATGGATTACACATGCCTTTACCTATTCCTATTGCACCGTGGGTCGACCTGTCTATGGACTTTGTGCTGGGCTTGCCAAGATAGAACACAAGGATTCTATTTTTGTTGTAGTGGACAGGTTCTCCAAGATGGCACACTTCATTCCGTGTTCCAAGACCAATGATGCAAGCCAAACCGCTGATCTCTTCTTCAAGGAAGTGGTGCGCTTACATGGAGTGCCTCGTACCATCGTGTCCGACCGAGACACAAAATTTCTCAGCCACTTCTGGAGGACATTGTGGAAAAAGCTTGGAACCAAGCTCCTTTTCTCGACCACTTGCCATCCACAGACTGATGGACAGACCGAGGTAGTAAACCGTACACTCTCTCAGTTGTTGAGGGCTACGGTGGGTAAGAATCTTAAAAACTGGTTGAGTTGCTTGCCTTTCATTGAGTTTGCTTATAACCATGCAAGGCACTCTATTACTAATCTCTCCCCTTTTGAGATCGTGTATGGCTTTAGACCAGAGACGCCCATGGACCTAGCCGCATTGCCACCAGCCATGCAAGTCAGCCAGAGTGGTGACAAAAAGGCTGAGTTTGTGAAGAACATGCACCGGCAAGTCAAGGAGACTTTGGAGAAGAAGGCTGAAAGGAACCGGATTAAGCTCAACAAGGGGCGCACAGAAGTTATCTTCCAACCAGGCGACTGGGTGTGGCTCCACATGAGGCCAGAACGGTTTCCGGAAGAGAGGAAGAGCAAATTATCCCCACGAGGGGACGGACCATTCCGAGTGCTCGATCGGATCAATGACAATGCCTACCGGCTAGAACTGCCAGGTGAGTTCCAAGTTTCCCGAACGTTCAATGTGTCTGACTTGTCTCCTTATATTGCAGATGACGGAGATGTTCTGAGGACAGAACCTGTTCAAGAGGGAGGGGATGTAGTAGTACCCACGACTGAGGTTCCCATTATCCGCAAAGGTCCTACCACAAGGTCCGGTTCAAGAGTTATAAGAGCTGGATTTGCCAAAGCTGTCCAGGAGTTGCTTGCACAGGAACAAACCGGGTTCAAGCAACTATTGATCCAGGAGTTGTCTGACTTGAAGCTGGAAGACACCGGTGAACCACTAGAGGTTCCAGACCCTGTCCATTCGAGCCAGTTCTCCTCCATCGGCCAGAATGAAGCCGGCCTGACCATTTCCACCTTCATACTCAATCCATCCAACCAACTTGCTTCCGGTTCAGAGATATAGCCGACCATCAGAAGGAGTAGTATGTGTTGTACTCTTTTTCCTTATCGAGGTTTTGTCCCACTGGGTTTTCCCGAAAGGTTTTAATGAGGCAACAAGCAAGCATACTATGAGTTCTGATCCGGACATCTCAAACCGCGACCGGTCTATTGTTTTCTTTATTTTATTTCGGTTAAGACTTTGGCCATTTGTCTAGGCCCTTTTTATCTTTAAAGTCCAGTAAGGAACATCTATTTAAACCCTTGTAGTTGCCAACTTTTCGGCTAAGTCTTTTTATGAAATCGTTTTTGCTTTAGCAAAGAAACCCTAAGTCTTTCAGTTGTGTGAAACATTGAGAGCAGCCGTGTGACATATCAAAGAGCCGATCCATTGTTCTTTGTGGCGTCCATCGATCCATATCAAAGAGCCGATCCATTGTTCTTTGTGGCGTCCATCGATCCATTCCATTCCTTGTCTGAATCTTGAGAGAGACACACGTCCAACAAGAGCCGGATCCATATCTATCTTCCTATCCGACCTAGGCATCTTGCTGAGAGAGACATACGTCCAGCAGCAGATTCCATCCGCCAATCAACTCTTTTCTCTATCTTTTGTTTTAGATTTCATTCATCCAATTCCATAAAAACCAAAAGAATCATATCTTGTTCTGTTCTTGTTCCTATTGAAAACTCACTAAAGGTTCCTATCTGTTTCAGGATCGAACACAAGCAAGAGACGAGCCGGCCGGTACCATTCATTCGAGGCAAGGTTGAACCGCGGAACGGCCATCCCTCCATCCGTTCGACCCTCCGACCCGTGCCTACAACAGTCAGAGACGTTCTTACAATGCACCAGCATCCATCAGATTATTCAGAATCAAACAAGACCATACTTGCCATTTTTGGAGTCAAAAGCCATCAATTCTCAACAGCTCTTTTACCATCATGATTGGCACGACTTCTATACATATTTCTTCAGTAAAGAAGTTCCCAAGAAGCTCACTTACAGCCTCAAACCGTCCAGATACAAAACCAGAATCAAATCCCTTGAAGAAAGCCATTGGAACCAAAACATTCTCCTAACGGCTAGTTTATCGGTTTCCTTGTTTAGTTTTTGTTTCCTTTCTTTTTTTGTGACCGTTTGGTCTCTGTATGAGGTCATGCTCTATATAAGCAGACCCATTTGTATACTTTAGATTCACCTTTCAATCCTTAAGAAATAATATTCAGTTTGTTTATTTTTATCAAAGAGAGTCTTTGAATAGAAATCTGTCTTTAGGATACTTGAGTGATTCTTGTGTTCTATTGATTCGTCTAGCATAGGTTGTTTGAGTTATTCAACAGCCAGTGTTAAACAACCAGTGTTATTCCAGATTGAGAGAGTCAATCAAACCCACGGATTGAGAGAGTCAATCATCTTCTATCCAACATCATCTATTCATCTTCCATCTTCAAACAACTATTCATCAATCTTTCCATCCCTTTATCTTTTCAGTTTCTGTTCTTATTTTAATTATTCATAAACTCATTGTTCTTCATTGTTTCCAGGTTAGATTGGATTAAAAGGAACAGCAAGTCGTCCATCTTCACCATCTTTCCATCCGGTCTTCATCCTTACCGATAAGATCAACCCATCGCCCATCCATCTCATCGACCCAGCTTCCCAGCCTGCAACATTTGGTATCAGAGCTTAAAGCTCCTATATCAGGTGATATCAATCCATATCTATCTTTGTTCTTTTCATTCCTTGCTAGTTTTCATTTATAAAAAAAAAAAAAACCATAAAAATTGTTATTTGCTTCAAGTTTGAATTTCTGCATTTTGTGTTCTTGAGAAAAGAAAATTAAAAAGAGAAAGAGTTTTGTTAGTTTGATCCACGAAATTCCTTTAACATATTAGTCTAGTTTTTTGCATTCATTTCACCCAGCTCCTCTTTCCATATTTAATTTTGCATACCATAAAATCTCACATTTTTAATTTTTCTCATTTATGTTGCATCATTTAAAAAAAAAAAAAGAAATCTCATATATTGTTTCATGCCCATTTCGTGCATACCATATAGTAGTTATATTGTGCATTTAAATATATATATATATAAAAAAAAACCATTTAGTCTTTTTTTGCATTAGTTCATTTCCTAGTTTCCTTTTTCGATTTATTTGCATTAAAAAAAAAGTGTTATGTGTTTCCATTAATCTGAAAACCAAAATAAAAACTTGTTTCTTTGTTTATTTTAAATATATTTCGTGCTGCTTCTGATATATATTAAAAAAAAAAAAGAAGAAGGAATTTTCCATTCTTGTTTTCAAACTTTTCAAAAAAAAAAAAAAAATTAATAAGTTTCCATTTTGCTCATTATTCTTTCCTTTGTTTGTCTAGCCACGAATTGATTCTTCTTTTATCTGTTTGTGCAAGGTAAACATTAAGAAAAGACAGAAGAGACGCCATGGAGTATTACTCAGAAGAAGAAGACTCTTTTGATTCAAGCCAATGTTCCGATATCGACGAAACCGACCAAGCATGGTCCAGTAAGGAGGATGGCTGTGAAAGATCGTGTTCTGCTGATGAATACTCTAGTTCAGAGTATGGAGACGACCCTGGTGAAGAAAGTCCTGAACCTAAACCACCAGACCACTCTCAAGGCAACACAAAATTTTACAAGAAAGCAGGTTGCCGAGAAAACAAATCATGGAGCATTGACACTGATTCTGAAATCAGTATGGGAAAGGAAGATGAATGTGATCCACATCCTACCCAGGCTTGCAATCCTCTTAAGAAATCACTGACGCCAGCCAGCTATGGAGTTACTCCATACAAAGTACCTGGCCGATCCAAATCCATCACAGCACAATCAACACCAGCTGCCACAAAGAAGCAATCCAGAACAGAACGTGGGAACACACCTGATTATCTAGTCTTTTCAGGTTCTAGCATTGACCCTGGAGTCTATTTAAGATGGGAGGATGATATGAAGCAGTGGCTGCGAGCAAAGAACATCCCAAAGGAAGATAAGCTATCATATGCCCTTGATATGCTTATTGGAAAAGCTTACACTTGGTGGGAACAAGAAGATGCCCAGACCTACTACTCTAATCCAGTACTCAATTGGGGAGATCTTAAGGCACGCATGTATAAGGAGTTTGTAAGGAAGCTCAGGGCCAGCAACAAAGTTCTCACAAGGCCTATGTACCAAGAAAATCGGTGGAGTTCAATGTCAACACCAAAGGCAAGACCAGCTGCTGATAAGAGTCACGCCCACTGTCCTGATCCAAGGAAGTCATTGTCCACTTCAAAGAAGGCAGAGGAGGTTGAGAAACTTTCTCCAGCCAAGAAGTATCAAGGCTGGACAAGCACCACATCAAAGCACCATCACCAAGCAACATCAAGGAAAGAGGTGTCTAGCTTAAAACCAGAATCTGCTTCTATGCCTATGAGTGCTCACGGCCTTAAGCCCAAGAAGGTGACATCAAGTGTCCCTACACTTCACAAAGGAGCTATGAGGTCGTCCCAAACAGAGAAGTTTCAAGAGAGACCAATCCCTACACTTTTGATGGAATCACAAGGGATACAAGAAGTATGTCAAAGGTCCAAAGAAACTTCCAACCAACAAGAGAACATAAGAAGCCAAGGTAAGTCCTCTAACTCTAAAAATTTAAAAGATCAGACATGTTATAGATGTCATAGACGTGGACACTTTGCTGCTGTTTGTCCATCTAAGAAATTGAAAGAAACATCACTAGGAGAGAAAACTGAAATATTAAAAATAAGTGATAGTTTAATTCAGTCTGATTTGTTGGTTTCCAATGCTTGTATAATGCACTTGTCTATGCCAAAAGGTGTTAATACAGGTCCTAAGGAGCATGAGTCCATTGAAGAAGAACCACCAGGAGAAATTATTGAGATGGACCAGAATAAAGCTCAAGACATAAGGAAACACATGTTCCTTAAGGAGATCAATTCCGAGGCATCCATACTGCCCAATCCGACCAGCACTACACCAGATATGATCCAACATCAAGATATAATTAGTAAAGCTAATTTGTGTGTTCATGGTACAGGAAGCCCAAGTTTGGAACATAGGATCCAAAAGAGTAATGGGGATAATATTTCCAACAAATGGAGGCAGAATCCAAGCCAAAGTTATACAAGAAAGAGTGAACCACAAGAAAGTGAGGCCACGACTGAATGTACCAGAGTTTCTGAGGCCACTCCAAGAGAAGTCCAAGGTCATGAGATCATTCCTGAGCCACTCCACAATTGGAAGATAAAACCAGAACCATTGATTTTTCTAGAACCAAAACTCAAAGTAAGTTTTACTTTAGATCAGTGTGTTCTTTCTTACTCCTTGACAACATTGATGCACTTGTCTTTCCCAAAGGATTTTGAGACAGGTTTAGGAACTCAGAAGAAGTGCACGGCCCAAAGACAAAAGACACCAGTTCTGATATTAGGTACATCACTTGATTTAAATAAAAGAACTGATAGTCTTGTTCCATTAAAACTTTCAAATTCTAGATTTATGCACTTGTCTTTGCCAAAGAGTTTTGATCCAGGGATAAGACAAGGTGATGGACGACCAAGCCATGGTAAAAGGATGAAAGAGAACCAGGGACAGAACCTGACTTGTCCACAAAACGTTGAAGGAGACGCAAGAAGCATCAAAAGCAAACAAGCTGCCAAAAAGCAAAACATCCTTCAACTAGCTAAAACCATTTGGGTAAATCTGAACTTTACTTGTCTTATTTATAAATTTTCAAACCCAGATATAATCCACTTGTTTCCTGCCAAAAGTGTTGAATTTATTTCAGGGGCAGAGGCTAAGCATCACATTGATGAGCAACGCAAGGAGATCACAAAGTGTTTACATGCCAAAAGAAATAAAGAAGTTGTCATCAGCAACCTCTTGATCCTAGACGTTCCAGAAGATAAGACACCACCCAGCAGAGTGCCAGACCAAAACAGAGGAGTAGCCTTGTCGTTCCTACTCAAAGAAGAGCCACCAGATGTGCCATCAAAGATCAAACCCATCAAATACCAAGGTAAGGTCCTAGAATCTCAAAAGAGGATGAAACTAAATTTCCTGCACTCTACGCTCAACAAGGAGTCAATCCCAATTGGAATCATCATCAAAGATACTCGGACAAGGAAGATATGAATTTTACAAACCGGAGGTTCTCCATCCCGTCCATCTGCGAGTATCCGAGTTTAGAAGTTGTTTCAAGCCCAACAAAGAAGCGTTCCGACCCAAACCAAAGCTTGGACTTCAAGGAGGATCTCTTAGCTTTCCAACAAGCCAATAATGGGAAGAAAAGTCCACGGAAATATTGAGTTAAGATCAATTTCTCAAAACCGGACAAACCAGTTCTGCACTTGCCTTATTTGGAAGCTGGCCGGTTCAATCAATTGCAAACCAGACATTGGCGACCAGGAGAGACATCTAACCATTCAAGAGACCAATCCAAACGTCCCGGAGAGTCAGAGACGTTCTTACAATGCACCAGCATCCATCAGATTATTCAGAATCAAACAAGACCATACTTGCCATTTTTGGAGTCAAAAGCCATCAATTCTCAACAGCTCTTTTACCATCAAGATTGGCACGACTTCTATACATATTTCTTCAGTAAAGAAGTTCCCAAGAAGCTCACTTACAGCCTCAAACCGTCCAGATACAAAACCAGAATCAAATCCCTTGAAGAAAGCCATTGGAACCAAAATATTCTCCTAACGGCTAGTTTATCGGTTTCCTTGTTTAGTTTTTGTTTCCTTTCTTTTTTTGTGACCGTTTGGTCTCTGTCTGAGGTCATGCTCTATATAAGCAGACCCATTTGTATACTTTAAATTCACCTTTCAATCCTTAAGAAATAATATTCAGTTTGTTTATTTTTATCAAAGAGAGTCTTTGAATAGAAATCTGTCTTTAGGATACTTGAGTGATTCTTGTGTTCTATTGATTCGTCTAGCATAGGTTGTTTGAGTGATTCAACAGCCAGTGTTATTCCAGATTGAGAGAGTCAATCAAACCCACGGATTGAGAGAGTCAATCATCTTCTATCCAACATCATCTATCCATCTTCCATCTTCAAACAACTATTCATCAATCTTTCCATCCCTTTATCTTTTCAGTTTCTGTTCTTATTTTAATTATTCATAAACTCATTGTTCTGCATTGTTTCCAGGTTAGATTGGATTAAAAGGAACAGCAAGTCGTCCATCTTCACCATCTTTCCATCCGGTCTTCATCCTTACCGATAAGATCAACCCATCGCCCATCCAACTCATCGACCCAGCTTCCCAGCCTGCAACATTGAACAGACAGCCCACGTGGGCCAAAATCACCCAAACAGTCCACGGGAAAGGTCAGCCTGCTGAGTCCAAGGACCAACGTGCTGATATGTGTACTTATGGACAGCCACAGACGTCCTGTGTGTGCTGACGGACACACACGGACAGCCACAGATGTCATGTGTGTGCTGACAGACACCCACAGACGTCCTGTGTCTGCTGACGGCTTCCACAGACGTCATGTGTGTACTGAACAGACAGCCCACGTGGGCCAAAATCACCCGAACAGTCCACAGGAAGGGCCAGCGTGCTGAGTTCAAGGACCAACGTGCTGATATGTGTACTGATGGACAGCCACAGACATCCTGTGTGTGCTGACGGACACAGACGTCATGTGTGTACTGGCGGACACCCACGGACGTCCTGTGTGTACTCAACAGACAGCCCACGTGGGCCAAAATCACCCGAACAATCCACGGGAAGGGTCAGCGTGCTGAGTCCAAGGACCAAAGTGCTGATATGTGTACTGATGGATAGCCACAGACGTCCTGTGTGTGCTGACGGAGACACACGGACGTCCTATGTGTGCTGACGGAGACACACGGACGTCCTGTGTGTGCTGAAGGACACCCACGGATGTCATTTGTGTGCTGACGGACACACACGGACACACACGTACAGCCACGGACGTCCTGTGTGTGCTGACGGACAGCCACGGACAGCCATGGACGTCCTACGTGTTCTGGTGGACACCCATGGACGTCGTGTGTGTACTGAACAGACAGCCCACGTGGGCCAAAAATCACCCAAACATTCCACGAGAAGGGCCAACGTGCTGAGTCCAAGGACCAACGTGCTGATATGTGTACTGATGGACAGCCATGGACGTCCTGTGGGTGATGACGGACACACACGGACACACACGGACGTCCTGTGTGTGCTGACGGACACACACGGACGTCCTGTGTGTGCTGACGGACACCCACGGACGTCTTGTGTGTGCTGACGGACACACACAGACAGCCATCGACATCTTGTGTGTGCTGACGGACAGTCACAGACAGCCACGGACGTCCTGAGTGTGCTGACGGACACCCACGAACGTCCTGTGTGTACTGAACAGACAGCCCACGTGGGCCAAAAATCACCCAAACAGTCCACGGGAAGGGCCAGCGTGCTGAGTCCAAGGACCAACGTGCTGATATGTGTACTGATCGACAGCCACAGACGTCCTATGTGTGCTGACGGACACACACGGACACACACGGACACACACGGACAGCCACGGCCGTCCTGTGTGTGCTGGTGGACACCCACAGACGTCTTGTGTGTACAGAACAGACAGCCCACGCGGGCCAAAATCACCCAAACAGTCCACAGGAAGGGCCAGCGTGCTGAGTCCAAGGACCAACGTGCTGATATGTGTACTGATGGACAGCCAAAAACGTTTTGTGTGTGCTGACGGACACAGACGGACACACGCGGACACACACGGACACACACGGACACACACGGACAGCGACGGCCGTCCTGTGTGTGCTGGTGGACACCCACGGACGTCCTGTGTGTACAGAACAGACAGCCCCTGTGGGCCAATAACACCCAAACAGTCCACGGGAAGGGTCAGCGTGCTGATATGTGTATTGATGGACAGCCACATACGTCCTGTGTGTGCTGACGGACACACACAGACACAAACGGACAACCACAGACGTCATGTGTGTGCTGATGGACACACACGGACGTCATGTGTGTGCTGACGGACACCCACGGACGTCCTATGTGTAATGAACAGATAACCCACATGGGCCAAAATCACCCGAACAGTCCACAGGAAGGGCCAGCGTGCTGAGTCCAAGGACCAGTGTGCTGATATGTGTAGTGATGGACAGCCACAGACGTCCTTTGTGTGCTGACGGACACACACGGACAGCCACAGACGTCCTGTGTGTGCTGACGGACAGCCACAGACGTCCTGTGTGTGCTGGCGGACACCCACGGACGTCCTGTGTGTACTGAACAGACAGCCCACGTGGGCCAAAATCACCCAAATAGTCCACGGGAAGGGCCAGCGTGCTGAGTCCAAGGACCAACGTGCTGATATGTGTACTGATGGACAGCCTAGGACGTCCTGTGTGTGCTGACGGACACACACTGACACACACGGACAGCCACGGACGCCCTGTGTGTGCTAGTGGACACACTCGGACGTCCAGTGTGTGCTGACGGACACCCACAGACGTCTTGTGTGTGCTGACAGACACACACGGATAGCCACGGACGTCCTTTGTGTGCAGACGGACAGCCACAGACAGCCACGGACGTCCTGTGTGTGCTGGCGGACACCCACGGAAGTCCTGTGTGTACTGAACAGACAGCCCACGTGGGCCAAAATCACCCAAATAGTCCAGGGAAGGGCCAGCGTGCTGAGTCCAAGGACCAACGTGCTGATATGTGTACTGATGGACAGCCACGGACGTCCTGTGTGTGCTGACGGACACAGACGGACACACACAGACAGCAACGGACGTCCTGTGTGTGCTGACAGACACACACAGACGTCATGTGTGTGCTGACGGACACCCACGGACGTCCTGTGTGTGCTGACGGACACCCACGGACATCCTGTATGTACTGAACAGACAGCCCACGTGGGCCAAAATCACCCAAACAGTCCACGGGAAGGGTCAGCCTGCTGAGTCCAAGGACCAACGTGCTGATATGTGTACTGATGGACAGCCACAGACGTCCTGTGTGTGCTGACGGACACACACGGACACACACGGACAGCCACAGACGTCCTGTGTGTGCTGACGGACACCCACGGACGTCCTGTGTGTTCTGACGGACACCCACAGACGTCCTGTGTGTACTGAACAGACAGCCCACGTGGGTCAAAATCACCCGAACAGTCCACAGGAAGGGCCCGCGTGCTGAGTTCAAGTACCAACTTGCTGATATGTGTACTGATGGACAGCCACAGACATCTTGTGTGTGCTGACGGACACAGACAGACAGCCACGGATGCCCTGTGTGTGCTAGTGGACACACTCGGACGTCCAGTGTGTGCTGACGGACACCCACAGACGTCTTGTGTGTGCTGACGGACACACACGGACAGCCACGAACGTCCTGTGTTTGCTGACGGACAGCCACTACCATCCACGAACGTCCTACGTGTGCTGGCAGACACCCACTGATGCGGTCATCAAATCAGTACCTGAACCAGAAGCCAACCAGTTGCACCAAACAGCTAATCCAAAGACTCACCAGGATATGTGTTCAATCAAAACGGCGTATCTCACCAACCAGGAAGACATTGTCCATGAAACTAAATTTCCTGCACTCTACGCTCAACAAGGAGTCAATCCCAATTGGAATCATCATCAAAGATACTCGGACAAGGAAGATATGAATTTTACAAACCGGAGGTTCTCCATCCCGTCCATCTGCGAGTATCCGAGTTTAGAAGTTGTTTCAAGCCCAACAAAGAAGCGTTCCGACCCAAAACAAAGCTTGGACTTCAAGAAGGGTCTCTTAGCTTTCCAACAAGCCAAGAATGGGAAGAAAAGTCCACGGAAATATGGAGTTAAGATCAATTTCTCAAAACCGGACAAACCAGTTCTGTACTTGCCTTATTTGGAAGCTGGCCGGTTCAATCAATTGCAAACCAGACATTGGCGACCAGGAGAGACATTTAACCATTCAGGAGACCAATCCAAACGTCCAGGAGAGTCAGTGTTGTAGTACCCACGACTGAGGTTCCCATTATCCGCAAAGGTCCTACCACAAGGTCCGGTTCAAGAGTTATAAGAGCTGGATTTGCCAAAGCTGTCCAGGAGTTGCTTGCACAGGAACAAACCGGGTTCAAGCAACTATTGATCCAGGAGTTGTCTGACTTGAAGCTGGAAGACACCGGTGAACCACTAGAGGTTCCAGACCCTGTCCATTCGAGCCAGTTCTCCTCCATCGGCCAGAATGAAGCCGGCCTGACCATTTCCACCTTCATACTCAATCCATCCAACCAACTTGCTTCCGGTTCAGAGATATAGCCGACCATCAGAAGGAGTAGTATGTGTTGTACTCTTTTTCCTTATCGAGGTTTTGTCCCACTGGGTTTTCCCGAAAGGTTTTAATGAGGCAACAAGCAAGCATACTATGAGTTCTGATCCGGACATCTCAAACCGCGACCGGTCTATTGTTTTCTTTATTTTATTTCGGTTAAGACTTTGGCCATTTGTCTAGGCCCTTTTTATCTTTAAAGTCCAGTAAGGAACATCTATTTAAACCCTTGTAGTTGCCAACTTTTCGGCTAAGTCTTTTTATGAAATCGTTTTTGCTTTAGCAAAGCAACCCTAAGTCTTTCAGTTGTGTGAAACATTGAGAGCAGCCGTGTGACATATCAAAGAGCCGATCCATTGTTCTTTGTGGCGTCCATCGATCCATTCCATTCCTTGTCTGAATCTTGAGAGAGACACACATCCAACAAGAGCCGGATCCATATCTATCTTCCTATCCGACCTAGGCATCTTGCTGAGAGAGACATACGTCCAGCAGCAGATTCCATCCGCCAATCTACTCTTTTCTCTATCTTTTGTTTTAGATTTCATTCATCCAATTCCATAAAAACCAAAAGAATCATATCTTGTTCTGTTCTTGTTCCTATTGAAAATTCACTAAAGGTTCCTATCCGTTTCAGGATCGAACACAAGCAAGAGACGAGCCGGCCGGTACCATCCATCCGAGGCAAGGTTGAACCGCGGAACGGCCATCCGTCCATCCGTTCGACCCTCCGACCCGTGCCTACAACATTTTGGTATCAGAGCTGAAGTTTCCTGCGAAACTCAGTTCATTCTGAACCCTAGCCGTCACAATTCAAAAAAAAAATATTTACTTTCCTTTTTTAAAAACAATTTTCGGATTGTTCTCCAAGTTTTCGATTTTTGCATTTAAAAAAAAAAAAATTAAAAGAAGTTTTACTTTCTTTCCAAGTTTTCGAAAATCAAAAAAAATTATTCATCTTTCCTTTTTTAACTTGATTCGATTTTATTCATAAATTTTAGCATTTACTTTTAGCCTTGGTCGATACTCAAGTATCCAACCCCAAGCTACTATTTAATCCCTCTTGCCTCTAATTTTTCTTTGAGTATCTTTTCAGAGAAACTATGGGATATGTAGGTCAAGATCAAGCGGCCATAAACGCTCAGCTCCTAGCCGACAATGAAGAGTTGAGGGCGAGCCTTAGGGCTATAACCGCCAAGCTTACTCAGCTACGGCAGGGAGGCAGACCCAACGGACCTCGACCACCAGGAAGGAATCAGCCTGACCCGCATGACACTGACTCGGACGCGGACAGTACCGATGATACGCGCAGTCAGGACGAAGAGAGGCCAAACCGGGGAGGGAGGAGGAACGCGCGAGGACCCCGGGCCCAAGTAGGAGGAGGCCGCGACCGTAGAGGAGGTCGAGACCGAGAGGAGGAAGAGCCTTGGTTGGGAGGCAAGGAGCTTAAGCTTCATCCCCCAACGTTTGCTGGCAAGGTTGATCTGGATGCCTACATCGTGTGGGAGAAGCGCATGGAGTACATCTTCGACTATTACCAATATAGTGAGGCCAAGAAGGTTGCCCTAGCAGCAGCCCAGCTGACGGACAATGCTCTTTCGTGGTGGGATCGAGACGTTGCCAAGTCCGGGCCAGTGTGGAGAGCGCGTAATTGGACCGAGATGCGGACCAAGCTTCGCGCGAGGTACATTCCATCTTACTACCAGCGTGACGTGCTAAAACGTTTTCGTAAACTTACGCAGGGAACTAAGACTGTGGAGGAGTACTTTGAGGAGTTCGAGGCACTTAGGAATAAGCTTGAGACCGACGAGCCCGAAGAGACAATGATGTCCCAATTTCTGGAAGGGCTGCAAGACCGCATTGCCCGCAAGGTGGAGAGGCAACAGTATGAAGACTTCAACGACCTGTTGCACTTTGCTACGCAAGCCGAGCAGCACATCAAGCGCAAGACGGCCAACACCAACCGCAGCAAACCTGTGTGGACTCAACCGGGCTCAAAGCAAGGCGACAAGAGCAAGACGATTGAGATTGAGAGCCGATTCAAGACAAACCAGGCTGAATCGTCTAATGCATCCAAACTGGAGCAGGGTAAGACTCAAGCCCAAACATTGCGTACCCGTGATATCATTTGTTATAAGTGTCAGGGCAAGGGCCACTACGCTCGGGATTGTCCAAACAAACGAGTGATGGTCCTAAAGGGGGATGGCGAGTATGAATCCCAAGATGAGGCAGAGGCCGCGGCAGTGATCTCTGATGAAGAAGTAACCGACTACCCGGAGACCGGCGAGCTGCTAGTGACCCAGAAGCTCTTAGCACCCTCTTTGATCCAGAGACCATCCAGCGGGAGAACATCTTTCACACAAGATGTAGTGTTGATCACAAGGTATGTAGTTTGATCATAGATGGCGGATCTTGTACTAACGTGGCTAGCAAGTATCTTGTTGATAAGCTAGGGCTGGTCAAAACTGCCCATCCTCGGCCATACCATCTCAAATGGCTCAATGATGAGACTGAGCTCAAGATTGCCGAACAAGTTGTTGTGTCCTTCAGTATTGGCAAGTACCAAGACCAGGTCAAGTGTGATGTTGTGCCCATGCAAGCCGGCCATATACTTTTAGGAAGGCCGTGGCAGTTTGACAAGGAGACTCTTCACCATGGACGCACCAACATCTGTAGCTTCGTCCACAACAACAGGAAGCACAGCCTAGCACCTCTCAGCCCTCAAGAAGTTCATGATATGCAAAAGGCCATGACGCAGTCCGGCCAGGTAAGTAACACTAACCTTTACATGACTTCCGGACAAGTGCTTAAATCATTACAACGTGAGACACAGGTGCTACTAATGATCTTTAAGGAAGGTTGCTTTGCAGGTCTAGAAGCTCCTGAAGTACCGGACGTAGTACAAGACCTCATGGGACGTTACAAGGATGTCTTTCCTGATGAGATTCCAGCCGGTTTACCCCCTGTCCGTGGCATAGAACATCAGATCGACCTTGTACCCGGCGCGCCACTACCAAACCGAGCTGCTTACCGTGTCAACCCTGAGGAAGCCAAGGAGCTGGAGCGGCAGGTCCAAGATCTCATGGACAAAGGCTACATCCGCGAGAGCCTTAGTCCCTGTACGGTCCCGGTCTTACTAGTGCCTAAGAAGGATGGGACGTGGCGCATGTGTGTGGACTGCCGAGCCATCAACAACATAACCATCAAATATCGGTACCCTATACCCAGATTAGATGATATGTTGGATGAACTGAGTGGGTCTGTTGTGTTTTCTAAGATTGATCTCAGGAGTGGATACCATCAAGTCCGCATGAAGGAAGGAGATGAGTGGAAAACTGCCTTCAAGACCAAGCAAGGTCTATACGAGTGGCTGGTGATGCCGTTTGGCCTTACCAACGCCCCTAGTACCTTCATGAGACTCATGAATGAGGTCCTCCGACCTTACATTGGTAAATTCGTGGTTGTATACTTTGATGATATCTTGATTTACAGCAGGTCTTTAACTGAACACATGGGACACCTAGAACAGGTTTTGAAAGCCTTAAGGCAAGAAGGCCTTTATGCTAACCTTAAGAAATGTGTATTCTGCACTGATCAGTTGGTATTTTTAGGCTTTGTTGTGAGTTCACAGGGACTGAAGGTTGATGAAGAGAAGATCAAGGCGATACAAGACTGGCCGACTCCGACCACGATCGGACATATCCGCAGCTTCCATGGGCTGGCCAGTTTCTATCGACGATTTGTGAAGGACTTCAGTACCATTGCCGCCCCAATGACCTCCGTGATCAAGAAGAATGTAACCTTTGCTTGGGGCCCTGCCCAAGAGGAGTCTTTCAACAGGCTTAAATATAGCTTGACACAGGCACCGGTTCTAACTCTTCCTAACTTTGATAAACCTTTTGAGATTGAGTGTGATGCTTCAGGGACAGGAAAAGGAGCCGTGCTGACCCAAGGAGGCCGGCCAGTGTCCTTTTTCAGTGAGAAATTGAGTGGAGCCGCCTTCAATTACCCCACCTATGATAAAGAGCTATATGCTCTAGTAAGGTCGCTTGAAACTTGGCAACATTATCTTTTGTCTAAAGAGTTTATTATTCATACAGATCATGAGACTCTTAAGCATTTGAGGGGCCAGACCACACTCAAGAAGAGGCATGCTAGGTGGCTGGAGTTCGTGGAAACTTTCCCTTATGTGATCAAGTACAAGAAGGGAAAGGACAACATAGTGGCCGACGCCCTATCCCGGCGCCACACACTCATTACCACCATGGAGGCTAATATCATGGGTTTTGAGCAACTCAAAATGTCTTATGAAACTGACCCTGACTTTTCTGAGCTTTACAGTAACACGGCTAAGGGGGCCATGGGTCCATTCTATCAGCAGGACGGGTTCCTCTTCAAGGAGAAACGCCTGTGTATTCCTCATGGTTCCATGCGAGATTTACTGACCAGAGAAGCTCATGGGGGTGGGTTGATGGGGCATTTCGGTCGGGACAAAACTCTGAGCGTCCTGTCCGACCACTTCTATTGGCCCCGGATGAGGCGCTACGTCGAGAGTCTTTGCGCCAAGTGCACTGTCTGTCTCAAAACCAAATCCAGGTCGCATCCTTATGGATTACACATGCCTTTACCTATTCCTATTGCACCGTGGGTCGACCTGTCTATGGACTTTGTGCTGGGCTTGCCCAAGATAGAACACAAGGATTCTATTTTTGTTGTAGTGGACAGGTTCTCCAAGATGGCACACTTCATTCCGTGTTCCAAGACCAATGATGCAAGCCAAACCGCTGATCTCTTCTTCAAGGAAGTGGTGCGCTTACATGGAGTGCCTCGTACCATCGTGTCCGACCGAGACACAAAATTTCTCAGCCACTTCTGGAGGACATTGTGGAAAAAGCTTGGAACCAAGCTCCTTTTCTCGACCACTTGCCATCCACAGACTGATGGACAGACCGAGGTAGTAAACCGTACACTCTCTCAGTTGTTGAGGGCTACGGTGGGTAAGAATCTTAAAAACTGGTTGAGTTGCTTGCCTTTCATTGAGTTTGCTTATAACCATGCAAGGCACTCTATTACTAATCTCTCCCCTTTTGAGATCGTGTATGGCTTTAGACCAGAGACGCCCATGGACCTAGCCGCATTGCCACCAGCCATGCAAGTCAGCCAGAGTGGTGACAAAAAGGCTGAGTTTGTGAAGAACATGCACCGGCAAGTCAAGGAGACTTTGGAGAAGAAGGCTGAAAGGAACCGGATTAAGCTCAACAAGGGGCGCACAGAAGTTATCTTCCAACCAGGCGACTGGGTGTGGTTCCACATGAGGCCAGAACGGTTTCCGGAAGAGAGGAAGAGCAAATTATCCCCACGAGGGGACGGACCATTCCGAGTGCTCGATCGGATCAATGACAATGCCTACCGGCTAGAACTGCCAGGTGAGTTCCAAGTTTCCCAAACGTTCAATGTGTCTGACTTGTCTCCTTATATTGCAGATGACGGAGATGTTCTGAGGACAGAACCTGTTCAAGAGGGAGGGGATGTTGTAGTACCCACGACTGAGGTTCCCATTATCCGCAAAGGTCCTACCACAAGGTACGGTTCAAGAGTTATAAGAGCTGGATTTGCCAAAGCTGTCCAGGAGTTGCTTGCACAGGAACAAACCGGGTTCAAGCAACTATTGATCCAGGAGTTGTCTGACTTGAAGCTGGAAGACACCGGTGAACCACTAGAGGTTCCAGACCCTGTCCATTCGAGCCAGTTCTCCTCCATCGGCCAGAATGAAGCCGGCCCGACCATTTCCACCTTCATACTCAATCCATCCAACGAACTTGCTTCCGGTTCAGAGATATAGCCGACCATCAGAAGGAGTAGTATGTGTTGTACTCTTTTTCCTTATCGAGGTTTTGTCCCACTGGGTTTCCCGAAAGGTTTTAATGAGGCAACAAGCAAGCATACTATGAGTTCTGATCCGGACATCTCAAACCGCGACCGGTCTATTGTTTTCTTTATTTTATTTCGGTTAAGACTTTGGCCATTTGTCTAGGCCCTTTTTATCTTTAAAGTCCAGTAAGGAACATCTATTTAAACCCCTTGTAGTTGCCAACTTTTCGGCTAAGTCTTTTTATGAAATCGTTTTTGCTTTAGCAAAGAAACCCTAAGTCTTTCAGTTGTGTGAAACATTGAGAGCAGCCGTGTGACATATCAAAGAGCCGATCCATTGTTCTTTGTGGCGTCCATCGATCCATTCCATTCCTTGTCTGAATCTTGAGAGAGACACACGTCCAACAAGAGCCGGATCCATATCTATCTTCCTATCCGACCTAGGCATCTTGCTGAGAGAGACATACGTCCAGCAGCAGATTCCATCCGCCAATCAACTCTTTTCTCTATCTTTTGTTTTAGATTTCATTCATCCAATTCCATAAAAACCAAAAGAATCATATCTTGTTCTGTTCTTGTTCCTATTGAAAACTCACTAAAGGTTCCTATATGTTTCAGGATCGAACACAAGCAAGAGACGAGCCGGCCGGTACCATCCATCCGAGGCAAGGTTGAACCGCGGAACGGCCATCCGTCCGTCCGTCCGTCCATCCGTTCGACCCTCTGACCCGTGCCTACAACAGTCAGAGACGTTATTACAATGCACCAGCATCCATCAGATTTTTCAGAATCAAACAAGACCATACTTGCCATTTTTGGAGTCAAAAGCCATCAATTCTCAACAGCTCTTTTACCATCATGATTGGCACGACTTCTATACATATTTCTTCAGTAAAGAAGTTCCCAAGAAGCTCACTTACAGCCTCAAACCGTCCAGATACAAAACCAGAATCAAATCCCTTGAAGAAAGCCATTGGAACCAAAACATTCTCCTAACGGCTAGTTTATCGGTTTCCTTGTTTAGTTTTTGTTTCCTTTCTTTTTTTGTGACCGTTTGGTCTCTGTATGAGGTCATGCTCTATATAAGCAGACCCATTTGTATACTTTAGATTCACCTTTCAATCCTTAAGAAATAATATTCAGTTTGTTTATTTTTATCAAAGAGAGTCTTTGAATAGAAATCTGTCTTTAGGATACTTGAGTGATTCTTGTGTTCTATTGATTCGTCTAGCATAGGTTGTTTGAGTTATTCAACATCCAGTGTTATTCCAGATTGAGAGAGTCAATCAAACCCGCGGATTGAGAGAGTCAATCATCTTCTATCCAACATCATCTATCCATCTTCCATCTTCAAACAACTATTCATCAATCTTTCCATCCCTTTATCTTTTCAGTTTCTGTTCTTATTTTAATTATTCATAAACTCATTGTTCTTCATTGTTTCCAGGTTAGATTGGATTAAAAGGAACAGCAAGTCGTCCATCTTCACCATCTTTCCATCCGGTCTTCATCCTTACCGATAAGATCAACCCATCGCCCATCCATCTCATCGACCTAGCTTCCCAGCCTGCAACATTTGGTATCAGAGCTTAAAGCTCCTATATCAGGTGATATCAATCCATATCTATCTTTGTTCTTTTCATTCCTTGCTAGTTTTCATTTATAAAAAAAAAAAAACCATAAAAATTGTTATTTGCTTCAAGTTTGAATTTCTGCATTTTGTGTTCTTGAGAAAAGAAAATTAAAAAGAGAAAGAGTTTTGTTAGTTTGATCCACGAAATTCCTTTAACATATTAGTCTAGTTTTTTGCATTCATTTCCCCCAGCTCCCCTTTCCATATTTAATTTTGCATACCATAAAATCTCACATTTTGAATTTTTCTCATTTATGTTGCATCATTTAAAAAAAAAAAAAAAAATCTCATATATTGTTTCATGCCATTTCGTGCATACCATATAGTAGTTATATTGTGCATTTAAATATATATATATATAAAAAAAAACCATTTAGTCATTTTTTGCATTAGTTCATTTCCTAGTTTCCTTTTCGATTTATTTGCATTAAAAAAAAAGTGTTATGTGTTTCCATTAATCTGAAAACCAAAATAAAAACTTGTTTCTTTGTTTATTTTAAATATATTTCGTGCTGCTTCTGATATATAAAAAAAAAAAAAGAAGAAGGAATTTTCATTCTTGTTTTCAAACTTTTCAAAAAAAAAAAAAAATAATAAGTTTCCATTTTGCTCATTATTCTTTCCTTTGTTTGTCTAGCCACGAATTGATTCTTCTTTTATCTGTTTGTGCAAGGTAAACATTAAGAAAAGACAGAAGAGACGCCACGGAGTATTACTCAGAAGAAGAAGACTTTTTTGATTCAAGCCAATGTTCCGATATCGACGAAACCGACCAAGCATGGTCCAGTAAGGAGGATGGCTTTGAAAGATCGTGTTCTGCTGATGAATACTCTAGTTCAGAGTATGGAGACGACCCTGGTGAAGAAAGTCCTGAACCTAAACCACCAGA